>NC_092053.1:64633917-64933917 GCF_003086295.3 Arachis hypogaea
TCTTGAGTCATTTGGACTGTGGTTTGAACTTGTCGAGGTAGGGGTCTTTTCAAAGAACTTAATTTTATGATTTGGAGTTGTTATAAATGGATATTAATGTGATAAATGTACTTTTGGTGATTGTATAAGCCTTATGTATTGCTGGGCTGTTTTGTGATGAACGTATTTGTGGTTGGATTGGATTGTTGTTTGATTTGGTTATATGGTTGGTTGCTGAAATATTTCATTGCAATTTTGGAAAACGAGTTGGTTCATTGAAAATGGATTGAGTTTGGATTTGATTTCTTGAATTATAAGAAGGATATGAATTTTCGAAATTAGTCTGATTTTAAACTGATTTGGTTTTGAACCCGTGAAAGGGATTGTATACTGTTTTGGTTGGGACCCGTAACGGGTGGCAAAGTCCAAGTTTTAGGGGAGATGCTGCCGAAATTTTATGAAATTCAAGATTTTGTTTTCAAATATGATTTAGAAAAGGATTGGATTCGAGTGGTTCTATTGTTTGGTTCTTGATTTATTAAGAAATAGGTGATTCAAGTTTAATCTTTTAAAGAAAGCTTATGTTTTAAGTTTGATTTAAACATGAGGGGACCTATGTTTTGCGGTTTGGTCAAAGAAGTACCCTTGGAGGATTTTTAGCGGATTTTAAAGAAAATTGAACTTTAGTTACTTAATTTCGCATTGCTTTTGAAGTATTCTCTAAATTTTAACTAAACAAATCTGAGCCTTTGGGAAAGTTTCCGATTTAAGAATAAGAAGAAATTGGGTTTTTGGACTTAAATAATGTTGGTTTTGAAACTGGTTCGGAACTTTTAGCCTACATGCCTTGGTTTTGGTTTTAAGTCTCCATTTTAAATGATTTCAGTTTGAGTAACTATGATTCCGAGGATTTCTAAAGATCTTAAGAAGTGAGGCAGGTTATTCTTCCCTAGAGTCTTGTGTCTTCTCAAAGAAAGTTCTGTTTTAAGGTGATGATTGAAAGTCTCTTGGAAGTTTTGTAAAATTTTATATTAAGTGACTAAGATTTGAAAGAGAATTGATTTTGAGGAAAAGTTAAAATATGAGTTTGAAGAGATTTGAGAAATAGAAATCGACTTATGGCTTTGATGAATGATTTTGAGTAGTTTAGAAGAGATTTTTAAGTTGGCATGGTTTTGAAGCGATTTGGAAGTTTGAAAAGAAAACTTATTTTAGCAAAATGGTTCTTGGCAAGATGTGAACTGTATACGTTTGTGATTCGAAAGTAAGTGGGTCAAGAATGATTATTCAAATAAGATTTTGAGTCTGATTGACTGTGGATATTACTGAGAATATAATGAGAATTTTTGGCCTGGTAAGGATGGTGGTATAATCCTACTTGCTCAGTGCGTAAACCGTTGTATAGGGATGGTGGTTATGTCCCGCCTGCAGTGAGGATGGTGGTTTTATCCCACTCACATATTGATAAATTATTTGGCAAGGACGGTGGTTTAATCCCGCTTGCGTGTTCCGGGCAAGGATGGTGGTTTAATCCCGCTTGCTTGTGGAACCTACAGATAAGGATGGTGGTTTAATCCCGCTTATCTGAGTCGGGTCTGGCAACATAACCGACGCATGAGCTCATGGCCAGTAGGACAGGCATGCATCATATGCATTTATATGACATTGTTTGGGTGTGCATATTATAATTGGTTTGCCTATTTGAATAGTTATGTTAATTGCTAATTGCTCTACTTGATATAAATGCTTGATTGTGTTTGAACCTTCTTACTTGTGTTTGTGGCTGAGAATTGGTTGTTGATTGAGCTGCTTGGGCCTAGGGCTGTGGTTGATTATGAGATGGGCTGAATGCTATGTTTAGTTTGTGCTTTTGGTTTAGAAAAGTATGAAAAACTAAACTGGTTCAACATAGACTTAATGAACCTATGCACGGAACAGTTTGGTCATTCATGCTGTCTAAGAAAAACTTTTAAAAAGGCTTTTAGATTTCTGAGTAATTAACAACTTTCCCTTTTAGAAAGGATTTCATATTTTGAATATGAAATCTTTGGTTTTGAAAAGAAGCATAAGGCGGTTATTAATCATTGTACTTTAAAAAAAAGGTTTTATTTTCGTATCTTATTATAGCAATTCTGTAACCCTATAGTGAGAACCCTTTCGAGGACGATGTTCTCACTCCCCTACAGGTTTTTCCCTTTCAGGATATGGACGACGAAGCTTCAGAAGAGTTTTATTCGCCTTTTTGTTTATGCGACATTATTTTGTATTATCTTAGTTTTTTTTTCCGTCGCCTTTATCTCTAGCAATTTTCGCAAGAGGGATAGGAGTTTCGATGTGTGAAGTTTTTTTATATTGATATGATGTATGTATATATATATATATATATATATATATATGTGTGTGTGTGTGTGTGTGTGTGTGTGTGTGTATCTTTTGTAAGTATTGTGGGTTGTATTGTAAATGTGGTTGTATGTTATCAGATAAGAAGTCTCTTGAACGGTTATACGGTTTAAATTTTTTTAAACAGGCTCATATTATAGTATTAAATATTTTAAAAGACGTCGTAATACCCGAGCTATCAAAGTGGCGCAGCCAGAAGCGTGACATTTTGATAGTTAGGATGTTACATTATGGTATCAGAGCGGTCCTTCTTGTAGAGCCTGAGGAATGGACCGATTATGCTTCATTTGCATACTCTGAACGTCTGTCATGTAGTAGGTCTTGTTCGGATAACAAGAATTAGAACTTTATGCACATGACGGTCTATTGATTAATGCTGTTAGCCTATCATTGCATACTTCTTGGTATTAAGTTTGGCCGGCTTAATATTAGTGACTTATGTATATGAAAGCACTAATGGGTTATCATAGACGATATGCAAGTTGTAGGAAACGCGAATCGCAGGTTTTGGGAACGTTAGAAATTAATTCTCAAGGTTACAGCTATTTGCCTGGTTTTCTGCTGAAGTCATGTGATGTGTTTTTTCATGGTTTATCTTAAATTTCTTGTTTGCTATTTTCTTTTGGAAAGTAGTTTGATTGTTCCAACCCTCCTTCTCTGTTCATATGCTTTCTCCTTTGATTCCATCCGCATATGTCTGCCTAACGTCCTTGGTGTGTTTGCCTTCCTTTGTTTAAACTCTTTTCTTGATCTATATATATATTTTTTTGGTACAACTTTAGTCTTGTTGATGCAGTGTATTCCTTTAAGCTCCTATTCCGAGTTCTTTTTAAAGAAATTGTGATCTTACTTCTCTCTTACTTGACTATATCTACAACCATCATTCTTAAAGCCTTTATAAAATCATTTTTGATTCGGTATAACCTTCTCTAAATAAAACTTTGAAAAAAATTTTTTTTTATGCAGTTTAGAAACCATTTACTCCTAATACCTGTTCTTTTCCTGGTTTATGAAAATATACTCATTTTAAAATATATATATATATACAACTTGATTTTGATCGACGAGCTTTTTCAGCCCCAAAACTAAGAATCAATGGAATGTATGTCTATCCATGAACATCCATTCTATCTGTATATTTAGGGGATCTCTCTAGACGGGAGCTCTTATTGCTCGAGAAGGAGCTGTGATACTCGCAGGGCGGGCCCCCGTGGTTTCGAGCTGGAGCTGCCCAGATAGCGAGCGATCACTTAGCAATGAACACTAACTGAAAGCGGCTTGATAGATGCAATTTTTCAAGTCTTGATTGAGGGCTATATATACAACTTGATTTTCTAACGACTATATTACAATTTTTATGAATATTTTTGCTTGATTATATACTTAGATACTTTTCAAAGGAAGATTTTTGTCTCTTTTTAGTTGATTTTTGTTTAATAAACTTCATTTGATCTATTTTTTTTAATTTGAATTTGGTTTAGCATAACACGTTAATTAAGCATTCTTTACTCTTTTGAAAATGTTGGATTCATATCTTCCCTTTCAAGGATGGACCAATTCCTTTGAGCTTTTCACTTCTATGGATGTCATATTTGATTATGTATTTAATTACTCTCTTACTTTTGTAAACGTCACCGTTAGTCTTAATTTTCCTTCTCTTATGGATCTCACACTCATCGAGTTAGCTTGACTTTGTTTCCATCTAATGCACCGTTTGCCCTCTTAATTGTCATTCTTTAGTCAAAGGTTCTTTCTTGAGAATTTTCTATTGATTGAGTTGTATTTTCTTGCGCGTTTTGTATTCCTTTGGATCAATTGAAAACTTGTTTGATATTTCAAGCCTAGTGAATTTTGTTTAAATTCTCTTGATTTAAAGATCCTTTCTCATATGGGCTGATTTCCTTTTAAGTGCATCTTAATCTCCTGAATATTTTCGTGAAAGTGGTAATTTCAAGTATACTTTTGGAGTTTTGTTTTGAACTATTTTGAAGATGTTTTGAATTCTTTTTGAAGATGTTTTAAATTGAAATTTTCTTGCTTGATTGTAACTGAAAGCCATTTATTAAATTTTGATAAGATTGTTTTGACTTAGCGTACACTTCTTTACGTGAAATTCTAAAAACCTTATCGTGCGTACGCGGAACCCTGCTTTTGATAAAAGTGTGTTTACGGAAATTTTTTACCTCAGATTTTTCTTTTCTAAATAAAGTTTGACTTCTTCTATCTTTGTTATAACCTTTACACACATTTGATTGAATATGAGCTTTGAGAAAATTTTGAACAAACTTTTAATTTTCTTTCGAGTTTTATGCATGCTTTTGGTTAAGTTATGCACTTAACTACCTTTCTAAATATTTGAGGAAATAATTTGCTTTTAGTCAAGCTAGTGTTCATTTTGTTTTAAAAACTCTACATAACCTATTTCAATATGAAATTTGCACTAAAGTGATGCCACATTCATACTCTTGTTATTCTTTTGCAAAATGTTGGTTACGCCTTTTCTTTGAGAATGTGAAATGGGTTTTGAAAAAGTTTCTATTCTTTATGAGCAATGCGTTCGAAGGTACTCTTAGTCCTAACTCAAGTCTTATAAACTGTCTTAAGTTTAAGGCATTCTTCTTCTATAAACTTCACACTTCTTTGATTCAACTTGATTTTGTTCAAATTACAACACTACTTTTCTTTTATTATTCCCATCGGATTTCATTGATTCAGGAGTCATTCTTGAGATTGCCAAACTAATTTCCTTTCTGGCACTTTTCACTCCTTGTGCATCCCTGATTACTTGTGATCTCAACAATCCTTTCAAGCTCCTGTGGATTTTGTCTTTGTCGCTTGTCCTTTTCCAAGGTCTTGTATACTTCTGAATAAGCGCGAGAATTGCTGTAGTGTCACGTGCGACTTTTAGGTATAGTAAGCGATATATTAGTTCTTTAAGAAGTGGTTTATGGATATAGAAGGTGAAGCGGTAAGTGTGCAACGTTATGAAGAGTGTGGTAGTTTGTTCCTCGTAAAAAAATTGTGGATGTTAGGCTTGTAACAGGCTATGGGTTTCTGAAGTGACTAATGAAGTTGAGAAGTTGAAGCTCTGAAGTTGGTACAAAGTCTATGCGCAGACGTTATCCTGTTTGCTCAAGTCAACCTGTTTTCAAACCTTTGCCACCTAGATACCCCTTTGTTTTTGCAAACACCTAACTTGAATACTTACACCTTCTTGTGCTCCAAGTTTTGGTAAAATAGTAACCCCCTGTAACATTTTTGTTTTAACCATCTCTTAACTTTTGCTTAGACCATGCTTTTCCCTTATTTAAGTTTTACGAGTCATCCGGTATTTAAAAAATTATATGTATATATATGGCAAGACCTCTACTTTTCTAAAGTATACAAAAGTAAAGTATTCAAAACTATTTTAGTATGTTGTGTATTAAGTTAATTTTCGAGGACGAAAATTTTTATAAGTGGGGTAGGATGTAAGACCCCGAATTTTGAAAAGTAATTAATAAACTATTTATGATCCATTATATTTATTTAAGATCTTATTTTCGGAGATTTTTATAATATATAAGTTGAGTAAATTTCTATGTATTATTTAGAGTTCTTATAATTGAAAAATAATGAGTATTTTATATACTTTAATTTTAATATATAGATTTTTAACCTTATTTTATAAATAAAGGAGAATTACTCTAATTATCATTAATTTTCGTTGAATTAGTATTTATTCGGAAATACATTTCAAGTTGATAATAAAATGGTATTTCAAAGATGGTTATTATATATTTAATTTGAATTTAGATTATTACTCTATACTTATGTTTTTATCAGATTTTAAATTACTACCTTGTCTTAATCCCTAAAATTTCCAATTTCACTACACAACACAAATTCTAATTTACTTTCACTAACCTAAACCCTACCCACACTAACACACACACACACGGTACCTAACCCACCCCTCACTCAAGTCACACACTCAGACACAACAAGCACACACACACACGCTGAAACAAAATGAGAGAAGAAAAGAAAAAGAAAGGAAAAAGAGGGAAGAGGGAGGTCTGAGAGGGAGAGAGCGTCGGGGATGGGTGAGCCGCAACGGGGGGAGAAGGGAAGAGAGAAAAGAGGGCACCCGAGAGAAAGGGAAGGCGCTGGGGAAGGAGAAGCTCGCCGCCGCCGTGGAGTACTGCTGCTCGCGCCGCCGTTTGTCCTTGCCACCGCCGAGCCGTGCTACACACCGTCGCCGCCACTGTTTTGTCACGAGTGACGAACGTGCGAGGGAGGAAACAGAACCGCGAGGGAGCTCAGCCATGGAGAGAGGAGATGTGCGTCGGATCTGTTGCTGCCGGTCCGCCCAGCTGACCCGTCGCCAAACCACATCACCATCCGTGAATCTGTCTCTGTCGCCGCTGCCAGAGGTCACCGTCGGAGCCGCCGCTCCACTTCTGTCATTCTTCTTCTTACAGTGAGTTGCTCGCACCTTGAAGCTCTTTCTGTAATCATTCTAGCTATCTGTGGTTAAGGACTCTGATGTATAGATGTTGTAGGGTTAATTTTATGGGTTTGCATGTCAAAATTAAGGTTGTTGCTGAGCAAATGAAGCTTCTGGCCACTGTCGGAGCTGCTGCCGGTTAAGTTTGGGGTGGCTGGCGCGTCGTTCTTTTATTCCAGTAAGTGTCTATCTCGGAATCTTTGCCTTTGGTTTTCTGTTATGTGCTTTGAGGTTTCCACGATATTGATGTTTTAGGAATTAATAACCGGGGTTGCATGTTGGGACTTGTATATGGTGTGGCGAAAGTGTGCGGGCTATGAATTAAAGCTGCTGTTGACTTCGGGTCGAGAGGAAAGGAATTTCTTGAGTCATTTGGACTGTGGTTTGAACTTGTCGAGGTAGGGGTCTTTTCAAAGAACTTAATTTTATGATTTGGAGTTGTTATAAATGGATATTAACGTGATAAATGTACTTTTGGTGATTGTATAAGCCTTATGTATTGCTGGGCTGTTTTGTGATGAACGTATTTGTGGTTGGATCGGATTGTTGTTTGATTTGGTTATATGGTTGGTTGCTGAAATATTTCATTACAATTTTGGAAAACGAGTTGGTTCATTGAAAATGGATTGAGTTTGGATTTGATTTCTTGAATTATAAGAAGGATATGAATTTTCGAAATTAGTCTGATTTTAAACTGATTTGGTTTTGAACCCGTGAAAGGGATTGTATACTGTTTTGGTTGGGACCCGTAACGGGTGGCAAAGTCCAAGTTTTAGGGGAGATGCTGCCGAAATTTTATGAAATTCAAGATTTTGTTTTCAAATATGATTTAGAAAAGGATTGGATTCGAGTGGTTCTATTGTTTGGTTCTTGATTTATTAAGAAATAGGTGATTCAAGTTTAATCTTTTAAAGAAAGCTTATGTTTTAAGTTTGATTTAAACATGAGGGGACCTATGTTTTGCGGTTTGGTCAAAGAAGTACCCTTGGAGGATTTTTAGCGGATTTTAAAGAAAATTGAACTTTAGTTACTTAATTTCGCATTGCTTTTGAAGTATTCTCTAAATTTTAACTAAACAAATCTGAGCCTTTGGGAAAGTTTCCGATTTAAGAATAAGAAGAAATTGGGTTTTTGGACTTAAATAATGTTGGTTTTGAAACTGGTTCGGAACTTTTAGCCTACATGCCTTGGTTTTGGTTTTAAGTCTCCATTTTAAATGATTTCAGTTTGAGTAACTATGATTCCGAGGATTTCTAAAGATCTTAAGAAGTGAGGCAGGTTATTCTTCCCTAGAGTCTTGTGTCTTCTCAAAGAAAGTTCTGTTTTAAGGTGATGATTGAAAGTCTCTTGGAAGTTTTGTAAAATTTTATATTAAGTGACTAAGATTTGAAAGAGAATTGATTTTGAGGAAAAGTTAAAATATGAGTTTGAAGAGATTTGAGAAATAGAAATCGACTTATGGCTTTGATGAATGATTTTGAGTAGTTTAGAAGAGATTTTTAAGTTGGCATGGTTTTGAAGCGATTTGGAAGTTTGAAAAGAAAACTTATTTTAGCAAAATGGTTTTTGGCAAGATGTGAACTGTATACATTTGTGATTCGAAAGTAAGTGGGCCAAGAATGATTATTGAAATAAGATTTTGAGTCTGATTGACTGTGGATATTACTGAGAATATAATGAGAATTTTTGGCCTGGCAAGGATGGTGGTATAATCCTGCTTGCTCAGTGCGTAAACCGTTGTGTAGGTATGGTGGTTATGTCCCGCCTGCAGTGAGGATGGTGGTTTTATCCCGCTCACATATTGATAAATTATTTGGCAAGGACGGTGGTTTAATCCCGCTTGCGTGTTCTGGGCAAGGATGGTGGTTTAATCCCGCTTGCTTGTGGAACCTACGGATAAGGATGGTGGTTTAATCCCGCTTATCTGAGTCGGGTCTGGCAACATAACCGACGCATGAGCTCATGGCCAGTAGGACAGGCATGCATCATATGCATTTATATGACATTGTTTGGGTGTGCATATTATAATTGGTTTGCCTATGTGAATAGTTATGTTAATTGCTAATTGCTCTACTTGATATAAATGCTTGATTGTGTTTGAACCTTCTTACTTGTGTTTGTGGCTGAGAATTGATTGTTGATTGAGCTGCTTGGGCCTAGGGCCGTGGTTGATTATGAGATGGGCTGAATGCTATGTTTAGTTTGTGCTTTTGGTTTAGAAAAGTATGAAAAACTAAACTGGTTCAACATAGACTTAATGAACCTATGCACGGAACAGTTTGGTCATTCATGCTGTCTAGGAAAAACTTTTAAAAATGCTTTTAGATTTCTGAGTAATTAACAACTTTCCCTTTTAGAAAGGATTTCATATTTTGAAGATGAAATCTTTGGTTTTGAAAAGAAGCATAAGGCGGTTATTAATCACTGTACTTTAAAAAAAAGGTTTTATTTTCGTATCTTATTATAGAAATTCTGTAACCCTATAGTGAGAACCCTTTCGAGGACGATGTTCTCACTCCCCTACAGGTTTTTCCCTTTCAGGATATGGACGACGAAGCTTCAGAAGAGTTTTATTCGCCTTTCTGTTTATGCGACATTATTTTGTATTATCTTAGTTTTTTTTTCCGTCGCCTTTATCTCTAGCAATTTTCGCAAGAGGGATAGGAGATTCGATGTGTGAAGTTTTTTTATATTGATATGATGTATATATATATATATATGTGTGTGTATCTTTTGTAAGTATTGTGGGTTGTATTGTAAATGTGGTTGTATGTTATCAGATAAGAAGTCTCTTGAGTGGTTATACGGTTTAAATTTTTTTAAACAGGCTCATATTAGAGTATTAAATATTTTAAAAGACGTCATAATACCCGAGCTATCAAAGTGGCGCAGCCGGAAGCGTGACATTTTGATAGTTAGGGTGTTACAGTTGACACCAAACTTAAAACATGACACTAAACTCACAAAAAAAATTAAAATTTAATAAAGAAAAATAATATTATTGAAGAATTTTTTTTTTGAAAATAAATTAAAGGACTCAGATTTGATGACTCTATAGCAACAAAATAAATTATTCCTAATCTAAGCAACAAAATAAACCTTTAGTTGTTCAAACTCGAACAATCTCCGGTAACGGCGCCAAAAACTTGGTGCACGAATTGTGAATCACACTTTTCACAATTCGTACCACTAACCAGCAAGTGCACTGGGTCGTCCAAGTAATACCTTACGTGATTAAGGGTCGAATCCCACGGAGATTGTTGGTTTGATGCAATCTCTGGTTATCTTGTAAATCTCAGTTAGGAGGTCAATTATAATTATCAGTTGACTTGCAAATTAACAAGGGAACATAAAATAAATACTTGGTATGCAGTAATGGAGAATATGTTGGAGTTTTGGAGTTGCTTTGTCTTCTGAATCTCTGCTTTCTCCCTGTCTTCTTCTTCACGCACGCAAGGTTCCTCCTATGGCAAGCTGTGTGTTGGTGGATAACCGTTGTCAATGGCTACCATCCGTCCTCTCAGTGAAAAAGGTCCAGGTGCACTGTCACCGCACGGCTAATCATCTGTCGGTTCTCGATCATGTCAGAATAGGATCCATTGATCCTTTTGCGTCTGTCACTACGCCCAACACTCGCAAGTTTGAAGCTCGTCACAGTCATTCAATCCCTGAATCCTACTCGGAATACCACAGACAAGGTTTAGACTTTCCGGATTCTCAAGAATGCTGCCAATGGATTCTAGCTTATACCACGAAGATTCTGATTAAAGAATCCAAGAGATATTCATTCAATCGAAAGTAGAACGGAGGTGGTTGTCAGGCAAGCGTTCATATGTTGAGAATGGTGATGACTGTCACGGATCATCACATCCATCATATTGAAGTGCGAATGAACATCTTAGATAGAAACAACCGTGTTTGAATAGAAAACAGAAATAGTTGCATTAATTCATTGAAACACAGCAGAGCTCCTCACCCCCAACAATGGAGTTTAGAGACTCATGCCGTCAAAGAGTACAAAGTTCAGATCTAAAATGTCATGAGGTGCGAAATAAACCTCTAAAAGTTGTTTAAATACTAAACTGGTAACCTAGGTTTACAGAAAATGAACAAACTATGATAGATGGTGCAGAAATTTACTTCTGGGGCCCACTTGGTGTGTGCTGGGGCTGAGACTTAAGCTTCTCACGTGCCTGGGCTGTTTTGGGCGTTCAACGCCAGACTACAACATGGAATTGGCGTTGAACGCCAGTTTACATCATCTATCCTTGAGTAACGTATGGACTATTATATATTGCTGGAAAGCCCTGGATGTCTACATTCCAACGCAATTGAGAGCGCGCCATTTGGAGTTCTGTAGCTCCAAAAAATCTACTTTGAGTGCAGGGAGGTCAGAATCCAACAACATTAGCAGTCCTTTTTCAGCCTGAATAAGATTTTTGCTCAGCTCCCTCAATTTCAGCCAGAAAATACCTGAAATCACAGAAAAATACACAAACTCATAGTAAAGTCCAGAAATGTGATTTTTAATTAAAAACTAATAAAAATATACTAAAAACTAACTAAATCATACTAAAAACTAAGTAAAAACAATGCCAAAAAGCATATAAATTATCCGCTCATCATGCACATAGACGAACAACTAGCTATAACGGGTCGTGGTATATATACATTTCGTGCTCAAGGCTCAATATATCACAGTATAGGGGGATTTTATTCGGATCAGGGCACACGACCACGTTTTTTGCAACTGTACATATATGATACTGAGCTCGAGTTGCAGAATAGGATACTGGGGAACAGACAACTACATGAAACATTGGTTTTTAAGTTACAATAATTGCTACACTGGTATAATCCTTTTTTCCATGTGTTTCGCCAGCTTGCACAACGGTCAAATGTACATGAGTGTAGTTTGGTCATTAGAGAGCGACCTGCTAATCAGCCACAATATAGTCTTCCAACTGCGTCGCAGGTAGCAGCTATAATTGTTGGTGATGACGTTGAAATAATGATTCGTGGGCAAGATATTAAGGTGCAAACTCATACTGGTAGCCTACGAAGGATTCAGGAATTCATTGGCTATAACGATCACTACAATATCCTCTTCTTTTTCCATTTGGAACTCATGGATGGGATATCAATACTCGAAGTCAAAGTGGTGGCAAAGTATCATGCCTAACATATAATAGCTATATGCTCCAGGTACAAATCCCCATTTCCTACGTAGTATAGACTTCAATAAAATTCTGCCAAAAAGTTGTTCAATGTATCTAATCTTTTTTGCAAATTCTTAAAAATTTGTAGATCCGTTCCGATGATCATTCCACCATATTGCAAGCAGGGTGACTACTACAACAATATGTTGTTGATAACTATGTGAAAATTGAAATCGAAAAGTTAAGATGGGTTCGAACTAGACAGAAAAAATTACGGGCTGAATTATACCAAGGCTTACAAAATGCCTTGCACACAGGAGAAACCAATGCAGGTAAATATTGTTGTATCTAATTTCTACTTCGTAAATCATTAAGAATTACCCAAAATAATTATTAAAACTATTTTTATTTCTCTCTCTATATTTGTATGCAGAAAATGTTGGAAGAAAAAGAACAATATTACCATCATCGTTCATTGGTAGCTGTCGCGACATGACCCAACGATATGAAGATGGAATGGCGATTGTTCTTAAAGAGGGCAAGCCAGATATTTTTCTCACAATGACATGCAATCCATCTTGGACTGAAATAACTTCAGAACTCAACCCAGTTCAAACTCTATAAGATCGTCCAAATCTAACAACAAGAATTTTTTGAGCCAAATTTGAATAGCTGAAAGAGGATGTAATTACTAAGGGTATCTTGGGAAAGGTGAAAAGCTATATTTATGTCACTAAGTTTCAAAAAAGAGGGTTGCCACATGCACATATGTTGCTAATCTTAGAAAACAATGACAAGTTAATTGACCCGGAGCATTATGATAGTTTGGTACGTGCAGAGATACCATCTAAACAAGTAGAACCACACCTACATGATGCAGTGCTAAAACATCCGGCCGTTACAAATATCAACTCAAAACTCGGCATTAAGAGTCATAACTCAGCAGAACGCATCATAATTCGGCGTTACGTTATTAATCGGCGTTACAGCCATTAATCGGTGTTACAGTTACTTATCGACAATCAACGTCATTAATCAACAACTTACGTTACAATTCAGCTTAATGGACTGCTTTCCAAAAAGTGAAACGTCCAACCTAACATTTCACCCTTATTATTGCTCTTTAATATAGGGAATAAAGCAGAAGCATAACCGACTGGTACATTTTCACCTACAAAAGGTATGATCTCCTATCCTAAACACACATTGAATTCTCAATATTGACTTAAGCTTCGGAGTGCCTTTGCAGGTATACTCCCCCCTTGTTTCTTGCTCACACTCTGCGCGATTGGACATCCCTTCGGAGTAAAACTCGGACTTCCTCAAGGCTCAAAGGTCGGCACCGAAGATAACAACTCGGCGTCGATTCTCAGGGACCGAGCTCTCCCTTCAGGTATCCATACAAGAACAATTGGCGCCCACCATAGGGCCGGGAATATAATCCCTTCCTTATATCATCGGCCTCGAGGTTCTTGTCTAAAGCCATGGCTGAACAACTTCCACCTACACCATCTGAACTCCTTCAGATGGTGACCGAGTTACGGCAAGCCAATCAGCGCATGGCCGAAGAAAACCAAAGAATGACAAATCAAATTGCTAATTTGAATAACACCCGAGTAAAAAAAACAACGATCGACAAGAATGAACAGAAGAAGCCGAGCATCAGTCAGGGCCAACATGTCTCTGAAACTGCTCGGCATGAAGAAGAGCAGCCCGAGCATAATGAAGAAGCTCAGCCAGATGACGAGGATAACAACCTAGAAAGCTCCCCTGGGCCGTTCACGGCCGAGGTGATGAACTTCGTGTTACCCAGGAGGTTCACTCTGCCGACCACACTAACCCCTTATGATGGGTTAGACGATCCAAAGAAATACAACAAAAATTTTACCTCCATAGTGATAGAAAATGGTGCATCTGATAAAGTTTTATGCCATTATTTTCCATCTTACTTAGACGGTCCTGCACTTGATTGGTTTTGTTCTTTGCCTGGAGGTTCTCGCTTTCGAGACCTATCAAAGCCCTTTGAGGAGCACTTTGCTGGATCAGCCATATGCCTACATGACTCCTACTACCTAAACACAATTAAGCAAGGCCAGTATGAGAGCCTCAGAGACTACATAACACACTTTACAAAGATAGCCATGAGTATACTTGACCTCCACCTTGAGCTAGAACTGCATGCAAGAAAAAGTGGACTCCGACCAGGAAAATTCCAGGAGATCATTGCTGTGGCCAAGCCCAAAATTATGGCAGAGTTTCATAAAAAGGCGAAAGGCCAGATAGACATCGAAGAACTCCGCCAATCTCAAAAAACAGATAAACCACACTACAGAGGCGATGACAAAGCTCGAGACAACAAGAAAAACTTCAAACCAACTCCTCGATACGACTCTTACACTCAGTTCAACACTAAACGCGATGACATCATCAAGGACATCTTAAATTCAAAGTTAATCAAACCGCCGAGAAAGGCCGGCAGGTACCCAGATTCAAAAAGCGCAGACAGATTGAAATACTGCTTTTTCCACTAAAAGCACGGACACACTACTGACGAGTGTGTCATTGCCAAAGACTTTCTAGAGCGGTTAGCTCGGCAAGGTCACCTTGACAAGTATATCGACGGCCACATACAACGACGAGCACCCCTCTCTGGTGACAAAAGTTCGGCAACAACGATTGGCCGAGATAAAAATTGGCCAAACACCAATCATCCCGACCAACCAAGACGAATTATTAACTGTATTTTTTGAGGTTTTGCAGGTGGAGGACTTACAAGCTCGGCAAGAAAGCGATCTTACCGAGCTATGTTTTCAATAGAAGCCGATCAAACACAGACACCTCCACACTTTCCTCAGATAACATTCCAGCCCACCGACCATAACACCAACATTGCTAATCTAGACGACCCAGTCATCATTTTCCATCAGCTTGGAGATCTCTTCGTGAAAAAAGTTTTATTGGATCCTGAGAGCAGTGCCAACGTCCTTTTTTACTCCACATTTCAGAAGATGAAATTGAGCAGCAACATCTTACAACCTTCAACTGGAGACCTGGTGGTTTCTCAGGTGAGAGAGTCCCGGTTATGGGCTCTGTGTGGTTACAAATCACACTTGGTGAAGATCCCTTATCCAAAACTTCAGATATCCAATACTTAGTGGTTGACTGTTTTAGTCCTTACAACTTGATACTTGGCCGACCTTTCTTAAATAGGTTCGGCGCCATAGTTTCCACAATTCATCTCTATGTTAAGTTCCCCTTGCAGGATAACACAATCGCAACCATTCACAGTGATGCCCGAGAGGCCAGGGAATGCTACAACAACGGCTTCAAAAAACCTAACCCAAACATAAAAGCCCGTGTTAACAACATCGGGAGCAGAGACGACTTACCAGCTATGCTGACCTTGATCCAAGGGCAGGTACCCTTGAACGACCAACACCGATGGAAGACCTAGATAAAATATATTTCACAGAAAGCTTGGACAAATTCACTTACGTGGGCTCCACATTAACCTCAGAAGAAAAAGCCTCATTCCGAGCATTTTTACAACAAAATGCCGACCTTTTTATTTGGACTCCAGCTTATATGCCAGGCATTGATCTATCAATCATATCCCACAAGCTGGCATTAGATCCGTCTGTCTAACCTGTAGCGCAAAAAAAGAGAAACCTCGGCCACGACCGAAAACAAGCCTCCTTGGAAGAAAACCAGAAGCTCATCAACGCCGGCTTCATCTAGGAAATCAGATTCACAACTTGGCTGGCGAATGTCGTCATGGTAAAAAAACATAACGGTAAATGGCGCATGTGTGTTGATTTCACCGATCTCAACAAAGCATGCCCCAAAAGATTCATATCCTTTACCATCTATCGATTGCCTAGTTGATAATGCATCTGGTTATGAAAAACCTAGCTTTATGGATGCATACTCTGGCTATAACCAGATCCAAATGCATCCATCTGATCAAACTAAGATAGCCTTTATTACTGAATATGGAAACTATTGTTATAAATTCATGCCATTTGGCCTTAAAAATGCAGGTGCAACATATCAACGCTTAATGGACAAAATCTTCGACAAGCAGATCGGCAGGAACATTGAGGTCTACATTGACGATATGGTTGCCAAGACAAAGATTGGCAACAACCATCTTGATGACCTCTTAGAAATCTTCGGCCAAATCAGAAAAGACAACATGCGGTTGAATCCCGAAAAATGTGCATTTGGCGTCCATAGCGGTAAATTCCTCGGCTTTATGCTCACTAGCCGAGGTATTGAGGCAAATCCAGAAAAATGCCGAGCTATTTTAGACATGACAAGCCCACAAACCATCAAAGAAGTCCAGTGGTTAACAGGGAGACTTGCTGCACTCTCTAGATTCTTACCCTGCCTAGCTTCTAAATCTTTATGTTTTTTCCAAACTTTAAAAAAGAAAAAAGATTTCCAATGGACTGATGAATGTGAACAAGCATTCACAACTATCAAAGAAACTCTTTCAAAACCACCAATTTTACAAACCCCCCTCTAAGGGGAACCATTATTTTTATATTTATCTGTCACTAATTGGGCTGTAAGTTCTGCTCTTGTTGCAGAAAGGCAAAAGCAACAGTCCCCGATCTATTTCACCAGCAAAACATTACAGAATTTCGAGCTTTGATATTCGAGCATTGAGAAGCTGGCCCTAGCTCTTGTCTTCTCAACCAGAAGACTTCGGCCATATTTCTAGAGTCATGTAATTAATATTCGGATAGATCATCCTTTACGACAAGTTCTTCAGAAACCAGAGCTGGCTGGCTGACTAGTAAAATGGTCGGTCGAACTTTCCGAATTTGATATCAAGTACGAAGGCCGATCATCCATCAAGTCCCAATTCTTGGCCGACTTCATCGCCGAGTTCTTTGTACCAGACACAACTGAAGACTACATCGAATGGTCTTTATACGTCGATGGCTCCTCCAACCCATAAGGATGTAGAGCAGGCATCATACTTGATGACAGCCACGGCAACATCATCGAACATTCCCTCAATTTTTCATTCAAAGAAAGCAACAATCAAAGTGAGTATGAAGCCCTAATAGCCAGTCTTAGACTCGCTGCTGACCTAAACATTACCGAACTTAAGGTATACTGTGATTCCTTACTCATCGTCCAGTAGGTAAACAACTTATACCAAGTAAATGACACTTTGCTTTCTAAATACCTTAACATCGTACAAAATTTACTTTCAAAATTCTCTAAATACGAAATACAGCACATACCCCGGGAGAGTAATGGCCGAGCGGACATTCTGTCAAAACTCGCCAGTACTCAACCAAACAGGTCATCCCTTTACCAATCAACATTGCTCAAACCAAGCATTGAACTCACAGAAATTTTAAGTGTAACACAGGAAGCTGATTGGAGATCTCTGTACATAGACTATCTTCGGACAGGGATCTTGCCAGACGACATCGAAAACGTTCGACACTTCCGCCGACAAGCCTCCTTTTTTACAATTTATAACAATTTCCTATATATACGAGGATTCTCTCGTCCGTTACTCAAATGTCTTTGCAGAACAGAAGCCGAGCTTGCGCTTGTCGAGGCACATGAAGGGATCTGTGGCACACACCTCAGAGCTTGAAGTCTATCCTCTAAAATCCTCAGAGTAGGATTATACTGGCCGACACTATGACAGGATTGCCAAGCAAAAGTAAAAAACTATGACAACTGCCAAAAACACAGTCCGATCACACACCTCTCGGCCGAACTCCTACACTGTTCTGAGGTAAGTTGGCCGTTCAACCAATAGGGCGTAGATATCCTCGGCCCATTCCCAATAGCAGCAGGTCAGGTAAAATTCCTGGTTGTAGGAATCGATTGTTTTTCCAAATGGATAGAGGCATGGCCTCTAGCCAAGATTAAATCACAACAAATGCTTTCTTTTGTCTGGAAATAAATTATCTATCGATTCGGCATTCCTCGGCACATTATCACAGATAATGGTCGCCAGTTTATTGATTAAAAATTCACATCATATTTGCAGGAACTAAAAATCAAACAAAATTTCTCATCAGTAGAGCACCCACAAACAAATGGGTTAGCAGAAGTTGCAAATAAAGTAATACTACATGCCCTAAGAAAGAAACTGGATAATGCAAAAGGCCTCTGGGCCGACCTTATCCCAAAGATCATATGGGGGTACAACACAACCATTCACTTAACCACAAAGGAAACACCCTTCCGGTTAGTCTACGGTTCAGACGCAATGATACCAGTGGAGATCTCCCAATCCTCACTGCGCACAAAAATGGCCGACTACACTACAAAAGACATAGCTCAGCAATCAAACATTTAGCCATGCAACAACACATAGCTCGAAGATATAATAAAAGACTTCACCCAAGGTCCTTCCAGGTGAATGACCTTGTGCTCAGGAAAACAGAACAAGCCAGAAGACCATCAAACCATGGCAAACTAGCAGCTAATTGGGAAAGCCCTTACCGAATCACAGAAGTCATCGGCAATGGAGCTTACCAATTACAAACCTTAGATGGTAAAGATCTGCCTAACACCTGGAATGTATCATCTTTAAAATTATACTACAGTTAAAACCAGGGACAGGCTAGTGCTCTTTTTCCTACTACCAAGATTTTTCCCACAATGGGTTTTGCTTGGAAAGGTTTTAACGAGGCTAGCCTACCTAGGCCTTTGAAATCGAAGGTTTTACAACAAATAATATTCTTAGCCAGCCAATACTCTTTGCATTTCATACTTCTCATTTATTTGTCAAATACTCAATCTATACTTCGATTCCGACAATTCGGAAACAATAAAATTACCGATCTTAATCGGAATCCGATCACTCAGAAACAATCATACAATCAAATTACCGATCTTAATCGGAATCCGACCACTCGGAAACAATCATTCAATCAAATTACCGATTTAATTGGAATCCGATCACTCAGAAACAATCATACAATCAAATTACCGATCTTAATCGGAATCCGACCACTCAGAAACATTCATTTAATCAAACTACCGATCATAATCAGAAACCGATCATTCGACACATATCAGTCAAAACAAATAGCCGATCTTACACCGAATCATACTACTCGGAATCAATCACTCAAACAGATTGACGAGCGATACTAGGAAACCAACTATTCAAATTTAATCACAAACTACTTATTATCAAACAAAACCTATGCCTATTAATCGGCATCTCAAACTCGGCCTACTCGGCTTTTCAATGATACTCCTCCATCAAACTAATGGCATTTCACCATTAACAAAATATTACCCAAAACAATATTTGGCTCCAAACCGAAGTCGCAAATCAGATAAACAAATTATATCATAATCATAACATGCACAAACAGCATGTAACCAGAAACATCAGAAGTCATTTTTAACAAAAAACAGTAGCAAAATAACATTACAAAAAGTAAGCTCACCTCAGGAGCAAAATAGTTTACCAAACAAAATACAAAAAAAAAACCAGGTTTAACCCTGTTCAAACATTCTCATCCCCCTGCTCCACAGCACTATCATCATCTACCAGGACCCCATCCTGCACAATCTTGCCATGATCCATCTGAGCAAAGTCCACTCCAGGAGCAAGAAACTTAGCTTGAATAGAAGCTCTCTCAAATCCTTCAATAAAAGAATCTAAAATCTCCCCTTGCTTACTCTTTTCAATTTCCTTCAGCTGACTCATTAACTAAATAACACGGGCACTCATACGGGAGAGATCGGCCTCTTTCTTCTTAAGATCCTCCACCTCTTTCGAATAATTTTCCTTTGTCAATAACAAATCCTTCTTTACCTCAGCCAGCTCCGCCTTGACCTCGGCAACCATAGCCTTCTTCAAATCTAACTCCTCTTTTAAACTCGGATCAACCTTATCATTGGCAGCTTTCAAATGTCTCTTTTCTCGGCTACGCCCTAAACTAGCAAGCCGCAGACCAACAACCTAACAACAAAACAATGACCATTAGAATCATCAAATACCAATAGATCAAACAAACAAGCAAAATAATAAATACCTACATATATTGATCAATCACAATGGTGAGCGGATAATTTATACGCTTTTTGGCATTGTTTTTATATAGTTTTTAGTATGATTTAGTTAGTTTTTAATATATTTTTATTAGTTTTTAAAAAAAATCATATTTGTGGACTTTACTATGAGTTTGTGTGTTTTTCTGTGATTTCAGGTATTTTCTAGCTGAAATTAAGGGACTTGAGCAAAAATCTGATTCAGAGGCTGAAGAAGGATTGCAGATGCTGTTGGATTCTGACCTCCCTGCACTCAAAGTAGACAACTAGGGCTTTCCAGCAATATATAATAGTCCATACTTTGCCCAAGTTTAGACGATGCAAACTGGCGTTCAACGCCAGCTTTCTGCCCTATTCTGGCATTAAACACCAGAAACAAGTTGCAAAGCAGAGTTAAACGCCAGAAACAAGTTACAAACTGGCGTTCAACTCCAAGGAAGACCTTTACACGTGAAAGCTTCAATGCTCAGCCAAGCACACACCAAATGGGCCCGGAAGTGGATTTCTGCATCATTTACTCATTTCTGTAAACCCTAGTTACTAGTTTAGTATAAAAACTACTTTTAGTGATTTATTTCACATCTCTGGAACACATTATGTAACTTTTACGTTCTGAGACCTCCATGGGAGGCTGGCCACTCGGCCATGTCTACCCTATTTTCACTTATGTATTTTCAATGATAGAGTTTCTACACACCACAGATTAAGGTGTGGAGCTCTGCTGTTCCTCATGAATTAATGCAAAGTACTATTGTTTTTCTATTCAACTCAAGCCTATTTCTTCTCTAAGATATTCATTCGCACACAAGAACATGATGAATGTGATGATTATGTGACGCTCATCACCATTCTCACTTATGAACGCGTGCCTGACAAACACTTCTGTTTTACATGAAAGCAAGCTTGAATGCATATCTCTTAGCTCCTGATTTACGATCAGAGTCTTCGTGGTATAGGCTAGAATTATTGGCAGCCATTCTTGAGATCCGGAAAGTCTAAACCTTGTCTGTGGTATTCCGAGTAGGATCTGGGAAGGGATGGCTGTGACGAGCTTCAAACTCGCGAGTGCTGGGCGTAGTGACAGACGCAAAAGGATTACTGAATCCTATTCCAGCATGATCGAGAACCGACAGATGATTAGCCGTGCGGTGACAGTGCATTTGGACCATTTTCACTGAGAGGACGGGATGTAGCCATTGACAACGGTGATGCCCAACATACAACTTGCCATGGAAAGGAGTATGAAGGATTGGATGAAGACAGTAGGAAAGCAGAGGTTCAGAAGGAACAAAAGCATCTCCATATGCTTATCTGAAATTCTCACCAATGAATTACATAAGTATTTCTATCCTATTTTATATTTTAATTATATTTTAACTATCAATTCACCATAACCATTTAAATCCGCCTGACTGAGATTTACAAGGTGACCATATCTTGCTTCAAACCGACAATCTCCGTGGGATCGACCCTTACTCACGTAAGGTTTATTACTTGGATGACCCAGTGCACTTGCTGGTTAGTTGTGCGAAGTTGTGACAAAGAACTAAGATTTTGAACACGCGTATAAAGTTTTTGGCGCCGTTACCAAGGAATGAACGATCACGATTTCGTGCACCACGCAACATCCCCACCTCTTCCGCACAAATAACATCAGACGAGGTCTGACATACCTCATCAGCAGTAATCATGAATGGATAATCCTTCCCCCAGAGCGAGGACCCCTCACTCCGCTCAACAAAATCATGCAACTTCTTCTGGTTATCATAAAATTTCTGCACCTCTTCCATCAGAACATCCACACCATCATCGGACTCCTCCGACAAATCCACAACATCAGCTTTTTTCCTCTTTATAATCACCTTCTTTCTCTTTGGCTTTGGTTGGTCAACCTCGCCAGCACCGATCTTATCCACTTTTGACGAGGATCCTTCCTTATCCAAACCCTTGCTCCTCACCCGAGACCTCAAACTCGCAGTAGATACACCTAGGTACTTACCACCTAAAAAGCAAATAAAACCAAAAATTGTTCAAAAACCTCAGATATGATACAACAACAAAAACTCAAAATCTTACCCAAATAATCTATAATAGCAGCCTTATTCTCCTCCCATTGCAACAGATCATAAACAGAAATCAGTTACTTCCGGTCAACAACCTTTGTCAAATACTCAATTATACACTCATCCCTTGGGGTTGTAGTTTTAGGACCTAAAATATTTTGAGGCTCCGAACACCACCAAAGAGAAAATTTCTCCCCCAAATTTTTGTCCACATAGAACAGAAAATCATTGTCGCAGCTACTTACTTTAAGGTACATTTCCTTGAAGTTCTTAATGGACGATTTGTATAACTTAAATACACCAAACCTCGGAGAACTGTTCAGATTTACCCAACCACCCTTCCACACACCTTTCGCCTAAAACAATGAAAAAAATAGCTCCACTGATGGTTTTCCTTCCAAAAAATCCATCAGAATCTCAAACGCACGAAGAAAAGCCCAACCATTGGGATGCAGTTGTGAAGGTGCACAGTTCAACTGCTTCAGAACCTGACACTCAAAGTCACTAAATGGGATTCTCACCCTTAGTTCCTCCAACACGCAGTTATACATAAAGAAGTACTCAAAACCCTCCCCTCTTTGAAAAACCTATCATCAACTGCACATGGGAGCAACTCCAATCGAACTCCAGAGGTAGCCTTCATAACCTTAGTCTTATCTATCTCATTCATAGCACCATCATCCAAAAATAGAGAAACACGACCCCTGACATCATCATTCACCCAGTCGTAAGACCAGTCTATCTCTCATTTTGTTTCTTTTTTATAACCCATTAGAAAAATAGAAGAGAAGAAGGAGAAGAAGAGAACAAGATTAAACTGAAAATGCAAGAGGAAAGAAGAAACACTCACCTCTTTTACTCATGTTTCCGTTCCAAATGCTTGAGAAAAGATAAAACAACAAGCATGCAAACCTTCAGAGTTCCTAAGTTTTAATTCACACACTTTAACCAAAAATTTCGCTTCCTCTTCCCATCAAATCAGTCACCTCAAACCTAATAACCCCACCTTGGAAACACGCAAACTCATTAATAATATCATTTAATTATTTCTCTCTCCTAATCATGAATATCTATAGTCTCAATAACTATTCAATAAAGCACCTTGAACTGGGGGCTACAAGGCAGAACCACACGCCGAACTACTCAGCAGCCGACTTATACATCATTTAAAGCTCAACCTACTTCATTAAACATACTCCCAGGCTAAGCTTGGGGGCTATGATCCAACCGTTACAAATATCAACTCATAACTCGGCATTAAAAGTCATAACTTAGCAGAACGCATCATAATTCGGCGTTACGTTATTAATCGACGTTACAGCCATTAATCGGCGTTACAGTTAGTTATCGGCAATCAACATCATTAATCGACAACTTACGTTACAATTAAGCTTAACGGACTACTTTCAAAAAAGTGAAACGTCCAACCTAACATTTCACCCTTATTATTGCTCTTTAATATAGGCAATAAAGTAGTAATGTAACACCATACCACACAGAGTCTTATGCTTAAGTCATAAAGCTAAGGTGGCAAGATATTACGACCTCTAAAAGTAAAAATATATGTAATAATAGTTGAAAGAAATTTTAACTAGAAGCCTGTGAAGAAAAGTTAAGCAAAGCGTTGAACAGAAAATCTCATCACTCACGTAAACGATATCTATGAGAGAAGAATTCCAAAGATACATATAGCAAGGCTTCAGACTCGACTCGCGAAACTTGAACCGGCCAAAGCATATATATATATATATATATATATAAATTAAACCCAAAAGTAAACCAAAGTAGAAAACTGATAACCTGTTTCTCCGAGTCAACCTCTAAGAGGGACAAACATAAAATACAAGGTGGAGATCTTACATACATACATAACTATAAACAAAGATATGCCCCGAGTCCCAAGAGTTCGTCGCTTCATCGGTGTCTCCAGAATGCAGAATGGTGCTTCTCAACCTGCATCTGAAAAACCACAAACATTGTATGGGATGAGAACCGAGGGTTCTCAGTATGGTTAAGGTGCCAACATATATAATAAATAAGGTCCGGGAAGAGCCAAAGGCAATCCTAGAACAGCGACACTCAGATTATAATTCTTAAGGAACTAAACAGAAACCATAAGCAGGGGTATATATCTAAGGTTCTTAAGGTTCTAACTTAATCCTAACTTAATCTCTCAAATTACAATCCACTTGCTATCTCATTCGATTCTAACCCTTACCGCCGACCCAACCAGTCACGACCTATGGCCCAAATCAAACTAGTTCGGCCTCCGGCCCAATTAAACTTAACCCGGCCTCTGGCCCATTTCAAATCAAATTAACATTATCACTCGTCCACCACCAAGGTACTCAAAATAGAAAGACAATCACAAATACAAGCAAATACATTTAATGAATAGTTACAGCAACTATCACAGTTATCAGTTAAATAGAATTTATCAGATAGGCAAACCAAAACAGTTATGCACACCCAAACAAATTAAACAAATGCAACATGATGCATGCCTGTCCTATGGTTGTTGATATCAACTATCGGTTACGTAGCCATCTCGACATGTTCTCAAGCTCAAAAATACACCATGGGGAGAATCCCCAAGCTGACATGGGGAAGAATTCACCCCAAGCTCAATAACATCCATGGGAAGAGTCCTAAGCTAACATGGGGAGAAGAGACAACACCCCCAAGATGACATGGGGAAAGTAATACCCCCAAGCTCAAAATACTCAACCTTTAACTCACATATGAATCTCCGGCATACTCGCGACATTACCTCACTTCCTCAACATTATCCATGGGACGAATCCCAAGCTCACATGAGGAAAACAATTCCCCAAGCTCAATATATTCATTCATTTCTCATAATTATCATTTTTCATTCTCAACACTAATTCATGTCTCAATCTCATCATTCTTAATTTCACTTAACTCATTGATCATGCATTTTTATTATTCTTGATTAATTAACATCATTAATTCTCAATTCCTTACATTACTCTCTTACTTGCCTCATACATTTCATAATGTAGAAAATCAATCATTCAAGCCTTAACATCATAATTCATTCACATATACACCTCTTTCTTATACAATCCATCATTTTTCACCTTGACTTCATTCCCAAGTTATCTCAAATTCCCAACTTCAGCAAATTACTAAGCTTACTAGTAAGATCTAGGGTTAACAGGGCAAAAATAGAAGTTTAGGGGTTCGAAACCATGTTTAAATCATAAAAACACAGGTGATGGAAAACAGGGTGTGTGCGTGCGCACAACTTGTGAAAAATAGAACATGTGCGTGGGCACACACCAGAATTTCTGATTCTGCTGCAACTTTCAGAATTTCAGTTTTTAGCACCGGATTTCTGGCGTCCATAACTTCCTCTACAGAATTCAGTTTTTCGCAAACCTTATATCGTTTTCAAGCTTATAAAATTTTCTTTAGTTTGAAAGAAACCTCACTTCCATCCAAAATTTGAGGAGCAAGTTATGAACTACCAAACTTCATCAAAAATCACTTTTCACTGAATTGTACCAAATCCCATTTTTACCAAAATCACTTTTTCCTTTCAAAACTCATTTTCACTCAACTCAACATACCACAACCATCAATATAACTAGCCCTTAACCATAGCACAATAATTCTTGCAACCTTAGCTTAATAACATCACATTTCACCCAACTTTACAAGTTTTAGTCACAAACTAATATATTACTCTATGTACACACATATTGTCATCATCATGAAATTTTTCCACCATCATTACAATATTATTCATTATGTCAATACCAAATGCTCATCAATCTTTAATCAATTTTTCAACCATTTAAACTTTTCAATTCTCAATTCCTCAACTCATTTAAAGTTCTCAATTTAATATACTTCAAGCCAATACTCATCAATAACATTCATCAACACAATTCCTATAACAAATTCAACAAGTTCACAATCAATTAATCACTAACCACTTTTATAACAATTCCAACCAAATTCTCATTACCAATTACGTCTTTATCCTTCCCCAGTCGTTTCACACCTAATTTCACAATTCAATTCTTAATTCGCTAATCATAATATCACAAACCCTCATATACAAATCATATATAACATGTCAACATATCAACATTCAATAATTCTCATCATTCTTCACTAATCATGAACAATTTACATAGTTCAACTTATCCTACGGTCAACTAGCCTAAGTTTTCACGAAACATTATATATTAAATACGAGAAACCAAAACCATACCTTGGTCGGTTCCTCCCTAAGCCAACGACACTTCAAATTTCCCCCATTCCATGAGCTTCAGGCTCCAATGCTAGATCTTCGTCCCAAACCACCAATTGAGCTCCAAATTAACAGTAAACACAATCTAATCCATGTAATATCACAATAATCAACATAGGGTTTAGGGTTTAGGGTTTAGGGTTTAGGAGTTTGTTGGCTATTATGATCCACTACAATATCCTCTTCTTTTTCCATCTGGAATACATGGATGGGATATCAATACTCGAACTAAACGTGGGAACAAAGTTTCATGCCAGACATATAGCTATATGCTCCAACTACAAACTCATATTTGCTATATCATTTATATACTTCCTTAGATGATAGTTTGTACCGATACATCATTTCACAATTATTAAAAATTTTCTAATATCCTCAAAATTCGTAGATCCACCCCAATGATCACTCAACAGTTTTGTAAGCGGGACGACTTCTTCAATAATATGTTGTTGACAACTATGTGAAAATGGAAACAGGCAAGTTAAGATGGGTTCGACAAAGACAAAAGGAACTTTGAGTTGAACTATATCAAGGCTTACAAGATGCTTTGTACATAGGAGAGAATAATGCTGGTAACTATTTTTCAATTTAATGGCTACACAATTGATCATTACGTGTTCCCAAAGTTAAACTTTCAAACTAATAATACTTTTCTCTATAATTGGTTTTAGAAAATGTTGACAGACGAACGATATTACCATCGTCGTTCGTGGGCAGTCGTTGAGACATGACCCAATGGTACGAGAATGGAATGGCTATTGTTCTTAAAGAAGGCAAACCGAATATTTTTCTCACTATGACATGCAATCCATCATGGTCAAACATAGCTTCGGAACTCAGTCCTACTCAAACTCCACAAGATCGTCTGGATCTAACAACTAGGAGTTTCAGAGCCAAATTCGAACAATTAAAGGAGGATGTTATTACCAAAGGTGTATTGGAAAAAGGTGAAAAGTTATATTTATGTAATTGAGTTTCAAAAAAGAGGTTTGCCACACGTACATATGTTGCTAATCTTAGAAAATAGTGACAAGTTGAGTGATCCTGACCAATATGATAGTTTGGTCCGAGTGGAAATACCATGTAAAAAAACAGAACGACACTTACATGAGGCAGTTTTAAGGCATATGGTCCATGGTCCTTACAGAACACCTAATCAATCTTCACCATGCATGAAAAATGGTCAATGTAAACGCAACTACCCAAAAGAGTTCGTACCAGAGACACGACGAGGTGATGACTCATATCCTCAATATAGGAGGCGATTTGATACTCCAATCCCTATAAACCAAAATGTCACAATTGATAATAGATGGGTAGTTTCGTACAACCCTTGGCTACTCCTAAAGTATGATTGTCATATCAATGTAGAGATATGTAGAAATATCAAGAGTATAAAGTATCTATACAAGTATTGCTATAAAGGACCAGACTGAGTTGTAATGGAGGTTCACAAAAATTCTCATTATGATGAGGTGAAACAGTTTATTGATGCAAGATGGATTGCCGCTCTAGAGGCATCCTGGAGAATATTTAAGTTCAACCTTTACCGAATGTACCCATCAGTTGAAAGGTTGCAAGTTCATTTTCCAAATCAACATCAAGTGAGCTTTTATGAGCACCAAACTATTTATGAAATAGTTAATAATGACTATTTCTCAAGAACAATGCTCACTGAATTCTTTGCAGTTAATCGGGCCGATGACCAACAATCTAGCCATCTTTTGTATAGGAAAATCCCAGAATATTACAGTTGGCACAGCAAGGAAAAAGAATAGCATCGACGTAGGTCACAAAAGAGAGCTATCGGTCGGATCTATACCGTTTCACCAACAGAAGGAGAAAATTTCTATTTGCGTATTCTGTTGTTAAATGTAAGAGGACCAACTGGTTGGGATGATTTGCTAACGGTGAATAGTGTCCAATATTCGTCCTTTAAGCAATCCACTCAACATCGAGGACTGTTAGAGAGTGATAGTAGTATAAGATCATGTTTGGTTGAGGCATCCATTTTTAGAATGCCATGTGCTTTAAGAAGATTGTTTGCCACCATCTTAATTTTCTTTTAGCCAACATATGTAAGAAGTTTGTGGGATGAGTTTCTTTCATGTATGGTGGATGATTACGCATCAACAAGCACTACAACATGCCATGGGTTGACAAATCGTTTGCTTAGGGATTTAAAAGACATTCTACAACAAGGAAAACATATTGTACAATACGATTTACCAGCTCTAACCTCGAACAACGACAATGACAACAACAACTTGATGCCTAGAATTATTCAAGAAGAAATGTCCATCCAAGTTCCTCAAGAAGACCTGTGTTCTATAGAAAGATTGAATCATGACCAGTTTGTAGCTTTCAAGTGCATTATGAATACAATTGATTGGAGAGAAAGTGGAGTGTTCTTCGTTGATGGACTAGGAGCAGCAGGTAAAACATTTCTTTACAGAGCTATAATTGCAGACTTAAGAAGTACATAGCATATTGTCTTGGTAACTGCGTCCTCAAGAATAGCTACAACTTTATTGCCTGCCGGTCGAACAGCTCATTCTAGATTTAAGATCCCAATCAATACAGAGCCATCTTCTATGTGCAATATAAGTAAACAATCTTATCTCACAAAACTGATTAGACAGACGACAGCGATAATTTGGGATGAAGCGCCGATGGCTAATGGTACGCGAAATCGTGATTGTTCGTTCTCCGGCTACGGCGCCAAAAACTTGGTACGCGAAATCGTGATTGTTCGTTCCCTGGCTACAGCGCCAAAAACTTGGTGTGAGAAAATGTGATCTCAAGACTTCTTACACAAACCCGCGTAACTAACCAGCAAGTGCACTGGGTCGTCCAAGTAATAAACCTTACGTGAGTAAGGGTCGATCCCACGGAGATTGTCGGTTTGAAGCAAGCTATGGTCATCCTTGTAAATCTCAGTCAGGCGGATTCAAATGGTTATGAGGTTTTGATAATTAAAAGATAAATAAAACATAAAATAAGATAAAGTTACTTATGTAATTCACTGGTGGGAATTTCAAATAAGCGTATGGAGATGCTTTGTTGCTTCTGAACCTCTGCTTTCCTATTGCCTTCTTCCAACCATGCGTTACCTCCTTCCATGGCAAGCTGTATGATCCTCTCGGATGAAAATAAATCCATATGCACTGTCACCGCACGGCTAATCATCTGTCGGTTCCCGCTAGCGTCGGAATAAGACCATTGTTATTTTGCACATTGTCACTGCGCCCAACATTCGCAAGTTTGAAGCTCGTCACAGTCATCCCTTCCCAGATCCTACTCGGAATACCACAGACAAGGTTTAGACTTTCTGGATCTCAGGAATGGCTGCCAATAATTCTAGCCTATACCACGAAGATACTAATCTCACGGACTCGGTCCGTGTATTAGATATCCAAGAGAATGTACTCCGGCTGTCGTCCAATGACTACGTTGAACATCATGTAGACCGCTTTGTGGTTGTCAGGCACGCGATCTTGGCTAAGCGAGTAACGAAGATTGGGTGATTGTCACGGGTCACCCCTTATTTCTGACTTAACTGAATTAAGAACAAGAGTATATCTTGGAGAAGAAGTAGGCATGAATTGAAGGAAAAACAATAGTTGTATTAATTCATGAAGAACAGCAGAGCTCCATACCTTAATCTATAGGGTGTAGAAACTCCACCGTAGAAAATACATAAGTGAGAGGTCTAGGCATGGCCGTGAGGCCAACCTCCAAATGTAAATAATAGCATAAGATTCACAAAAGACATAAAATAAATCTCTAAAAGTAGTTTTTATATTAAACTAGTAGCCTAGAGTTACAGAGAATGAGTAACTAAGTGCAGATAGTACAGAAATCCACTTCCGGGGCCCACTTGGTGTGTGCTTGGGCTGAGCATTGAAGCTTTCACGTGCATAGTCTATTCCTGGAGTTAAACGCTAGCTTTGGTGCCAGTTTGGGCGTTTAACTCCAATTCTGGTGCCAGTTTGGGCGTTTTATGCTAAGATGTTTTAGGCTGACTTTGAACGCCAGTTTGGGATATCAAATCTCGAGCAAAGTATGGACTATTATATATTGCTGGAAAGCCCAGGATGTCTACTTTCCAACCCAATTAAGAGCGTGCCAATTGGGCTTCTGTAGCTCCTGAAATTTTACTTCAAGTGCAGGGAGGTTAGAATCCAACAGCATCTGTAGTCCTTTTTCAGCCTCTGAATCAGATTTTTGCTCAGGTCCCTCAATTTCAGCCAGAAAATACCTGAAATCATCAAAAAACACACAAACTCATAGTAAAGTCCAGAAATGTAATTTTGAATAAAAACTAATAAAAAAATAATAAAAAGTAATTAAAACATACTAAAAACTATGTAAAAATAATGCCAAAAAGGGTATAAATTATCCGCTAATCACAACACCAAACTTAAATTGTTGCTTGTCCCCAAGCAACTGAAAACAAAATAGGATAAAAATAAGATAATATACAATGAATTCCAAACTTATCAATGATAAACCCCAATTTCGTGATTTATCTTGTGCTTATTTTGGGGGATTTTATCACCTTTTTCCACATTTATTCAATGAAATAGCATGGTTTTGTGATTCTCTCTTGAATTTCGCTTAAGTGTAAAAACATGATTTTTAGACCCTAAATTGGTGATTTTGATTCATTTTAATTCCATTCGATGCCTTGATGGGTGTGTTGAGTAATTTCAGGTTATAAGGCAAGTATTGGATGGGAGAAATGAGTAGAAAAGCATACAAAGGGGAGAATGCATGAAGAAACAAAGATTGGGAGTGCATCAAAGGACGCGCACGTGCACGCGCAAAAGTGATCTCGCCCTTGGACGTGCACGTGTACATGCCGCTTTTGCGCGGATGGAGAAATTGCCAATCGACGCGCACGCGCACATGGCTTGCCCGCGCCAATATTCTTACATGGCCCACTTGAAGGCAAAACACTGGGGGCGATTTCTGAGCTGCCCAGGCCCAAGTCTAACTTGTTTCTGAGTGTATTTCATGCAGAATTGAAGTCCAAGCAAAGGGAGAGCAATTAGTTTAGCCAACATGAGCCTTTAGTTAGTTTTCTAGAGAGAGAAGCTCCTTTTTCTCTCTAGAATTAGGTTAGGATTAGGTTAGATTATCTTAGATCCATGTTTAATTACTTGATCTTATCTTGTTTCTTTTACAATTTCTCATTTCTACATCTTGATTCTCTTACTTATAATGTTAATTTCTCATTTTGCTCTCTTTTGTGATGTTGAACTCATGTTGGACTTGGTTTACATTTAATGCAATTTGATGTTGATGTTTCTTTTTATTGATGAATTGAGTTGTGATTTTATTTTCCTTGCAATTAGTAGTTGGTAGATTTTATTATTCTTGCACATTTATTATGCTTTCCTTTTATGCCTTCCAAGTGTTTGACAAAATGCTTGGTTGGATGTTAGAGTAGATTTTGAGCTTGAGTCATGAAAACCCAACCTATGTTGGTGACTTAGAGTTGTTGGCTAATATTGTTTCCATTGATGCTAATCTTTTGCAAATTTAATTAGTAAGTTGATTAGGATTTTTGGATTGAGATTAATTAGTCTTGTTTGACATTCTCCCTATGTGAAGATGACATGATACATTCTTCTGGTTGTTGGAGTTGCTAAATAAGATAAATTAATCATTGTATGACTAGGATAGAAAGCCTATGATCTCCACCCTTGCCATGAATATCTCACCTTATTAATTTCTTTCTTTAATTGCTTGCTTGATTTACCTTTCTTGCACATTTAATTTCTTGTCCATTTACTTCCTTGCCCCTTTATCAATCATACCCCCTTGTCCCTTTCATAGCCAATAAGCATACACTTCATTGCAATTCCTCGTGAGACGACCCGGAGTCTAAATACTCTGGTTAATTCTTATTTGGGGTTTGTAAATGTGACAACCAAAATTTAATTTATTGCGAGAGTTGTTTGTTGGTTTGGAGCTATACTTGCAATGTAAATATTTTGTGAAATTCCTTACCCACAACAATTTTTGTATCAAATTAATGGCGCCATTGCCGGGGATTTGCAATGGTGTTGTGTTATTGGTTATTGTATATATGTGAATATTGTAAATAGGGTTTACCTTTTGCTTCTTTGTTAGTTTTTGCTAGTTTTAGGATTTAATTTTCTTGCTTCTTATTTGATTTTGTTTTCATTTTCTCTTGCTATCATGAATTCTCACTTTGGCTATGAGTTTGGTTCTAACCATGTTGTAGGAAATGAGAGCTTCAATGAGGATGCGTATCAAGGATGGGACAATCAAAGGTGGGAGGAGCCATATGCATATGATCAATCCTCATGGCAACAACCTCCACCAATGCACTATGAAGAAGAGCCATTCTATGATGCATATCAATCCAATGGCTATGGTGAATCCCTTTGTGACTTTCAAGAACCACTACCATATGCCTATGAGCCATATCCCTAACATAACCCTCAACCATACTCACAAGCCCCTTCTTACCAACCATCTTCATATGACCCTAATCCATATCCATCCTACCAACAATCATATGAGCCATATGAACCACACATAGAGCCACCATTACTCCAACATCAATATTTTCAAGAGCCACCCCCTCCATATTATTACCAAGATGAACCACCTCCAATACACGAAAACTTTCAACCACAAGATAAACTCTACTTTCCACCACAACCTCCTATGGAAGAATACTCATGTCCTTCAATCCAAGAGTCATATGATCCTATTCGTGATATCCAAGAGGAACAAGAGTCAACGGATCGTCTCAAGGAAGCATTGGATCGATTTCAAGCAACCATGGAGTGTGTTGTGCAACAAATGGAAAGAATGGGAAATATTGAACCACCACAACTCTACCTAAAGGAACCACCTTCCGACTATAATACCTTTCCCTCAAACAATGAACCCTCTCTTCCACCATCACCCCCTGATGAAGCCTTTATGCTAGAATTAAGGGATCTTGAATCTCATATCTTAAGGCAACACGAGGAGGATGAAAAGAAATTTAAGGAGTTAAGAGCAAAAACGGCTATCATGGTAGAAGCCATTGGCAACATAGTCTCATCCCACCTAAGCCTATGCGATCAAGGTACTTCCATTGTAGAATGTGGAGAAGCAACGAAGGAGCTTAGTGAGGGAGTGAACTTGAATCTCTAAGGTGAAGAAGAGGAGTTAAAGCAAGAAATGCAACAAGAGGAGGAGGTAGAGATTATTGAAGAAAAGGAAGACGTGGTTGAAGACTTAGGAGATGCGGAACCACCTTGGGAGTCTAGGATTGGAGAAAACCCCTCCAAGATGATTGAATTTGATGCTAAGGAGGAATGTGCACAACCTCCGAGGCATATCCCTTATGAAAAATTGGATGGAATAGAGCAAGAATTGAGTCCCCTTGGTGATCAAGATCAAGCATCAAGTCTTAGTGGTGAAGAATCCTTTGAGCATGAAGAACCTTCTCCCGTTGGGTTTGGAAGCGTTGTGGAGGTAAATTTTTCTCACCCTCCCAATTATGATTTGAGTAAGGGAAAATGCTTAGATAAAATTGTTGAACAAAGGATTGAAATTAAAAGATCTTGTAAAGAGGTGGAAATCCTTAAAAAAAGGAGGATGGGAATTGAATATGCTTTAGCAAGACCCTTGGAATCATCTTTGCCTAGGTTGCCATCTACTCCTTCATTTGAGTGGGTGAAATTCATTTCTATTACCTTTATTATCCCACTCGAATATGGCTTGCTTGAAACGGATGGTCAACTTAGGATGCTTTGTGGGATGAAGTGTAAAAGAAAAATGTTTCGTGGTTGGCGTTGAAAATCAAGGCTCATTATGGTTGAAGCTTCAAAGAGCAAGGGTTGGACTAGTGCTCAATTGGATGGGTCTAGGGGGATAGTTTGGTGCTTCCATGAGAATTCATCTCTCTTGCCACCCGGAGGAAATCACCATGACCAACTCAAGGACGGGTATGAAAACAAAGTGTGGGATCCTGGATCGTACAAGGAAGATCAACTTTGGGAGCCTATAGTTTGTGAAGAACTCTATCAAAGCTTGGAGTTATTAACTTTGAATAATGAAGCACAATGGAAGTCCAAGCATTGGTGGATGTTCAAGGATGGATTCAAGCACAAGCCACCTTGATGAAGAGCTCCCCATAAGTCCAACTTAAGGACAATAAACAAAAGTGCTAGGTGGGAGACACCCCACCATGGTAACATCTTTTCATTTTCCCTTTTGTACATATTGGTAAAATAGGTTTAATCTCATGTTTTGATTGATTTGTTAAGTTTGTTTGGTAGTCTAGTGGGTTAAATAAGGTTTTATGATGTTTTGGTAGTTGTTTGGAGGTTTGGAATGCTTGCTTTGGTGCAAAAACATAGAAAAATTTTGAAAAACAGAGCATCACCCACGCGCACGCGCACTCCACGCGTACGCGTGAATCAAGCAATTTCGGCCATCCACGCGGACGTGCCATATATGCGTACACGTGGATTGAGTTTTTCCACCCCCTCTATACATTCACCCGAGAGTTGTGCCTGAAGTGTGCCAACTTTGTGCCCCAGGGCACGCGAACGCGTACCTTGCGCGTCCGCGTCGACTCTGCGCGTACGCGTCGCTTCCATTTCATCAATCCACACTTACGCGCACATGACATGCACGCGTGGATTGCCTTGTTCAACCATCTTCTTTTCTTCTCCTCTTTCCATTTCTTCTCTTTTCACTTCTTCTCTTCTCTTTCCACCCTTCAATCATCATCCAACACTACCAAGCATCATATAATACCATTTCTTTTAGTTATTTAATTAGTTTAATTTTTGTTTTCCATTATAAGTGTTGAATTACTAATCTTGTTTACCATTTACAGCTGCTTATTACTAATTGGATGTTAGTTTAACATCATTGTCGTTATTGTCATTGTTGAATTCCTTTGTTGAGGTTGTAATTTATTACTTGGTTTGGAAATTTTCATGTTTAACACTTTTGAATACTAAGTACTTGTTACATTGCCTTCATGCATCTTACCTTTTTGAATTGCATGTTTTGGCCACCATGCATTCATCATCCATTGTTAGGCAATTGTATATTATCAATGCATTTTTTTAGGATGCTTGTTCTAAGTGACCATCACCTATTTCATGCATTGAGATTGCGGAATTGTGAAATTGGATCAAAGGTTACCTATTGACATATTTTTGAGCTTTGTAAAGTTTTGTGGGCCATGCTTGCTATGTGATTGATTTCCACTTCTATCTTCTTTTTCCTAAGTTCCATAGCATCCATGTGTTTCATCTCTATGTCACTTAGGTGTTGTAACAACTTCAATATGTATCATTGATTGTTGTGTGAGTTTCACATACCATTTTGTTCACTAAGTCTACCTACACATCAATTAATGTCCATGCATTATCCAATTTCACAATTGCTTGATTTTTGCTTGAATGCTTTCATGCTTCTTCACTACTTGTTGGGTTGCTTTAGCCTACAAGCCTTTTAAAGTATCTCAAGCACACTAGAATAAGTGAAGTGCATGTTCTCTTTTGTGTAATTGTGACATCACTTTTATACTAGTGTGTGTGTGTGTTCTAAACTGCGCGCAATTTTAGAACCCACACACCTATTTTTCATTAATGTCACACTAATTCACTCACTTCATTCTAGTGGTTCTTACCTCATTCCAACAATTCACGCTTCCTTGCTTTTGTATGTTTTCATCTTACGGTGTTTATTTTGTTTTTCATGATTGATGCACCATAAGCAAAAACGGAAGCGGGAGAAGAACACGCAGCATCGGTTGACCTACCAACTGAAAGTAGCAACTAGGAAAGTCGTCGAACCCCCTTGTTCATCTTTGGATGCACCAAGGACGGTGCAAACTTTTAAGTGTGGGGAGGTCGTCCGACCGCTCGGCATTTTTGGGTGACAAGTTTCTAATTCCAACACTTTTGCATTTCATTTTTAGGTCTTTTAGGATTTTTGATTGCATTGCATATGTATATATTAAGCTTAGTCAAAATCATGATATTTCCCAAGGATTTTATCTATAGGGCACCCCAACTGGTTGAAAAAAAAATTTTTTTTTAGAACTTGCTTGAACTATATACTTGTGGATCATGTTTTGAGCAAAGAACACAAGCATGTGAGATTTGAGCCTAATTGTGTGGTTACATCCTATGACCACTTATTTTCATTCTTGTGTGCATCATTCTCTTCCTATGATTGTAATCTTTGATTTGTTTGATTCTTTATGTACATTATTTTGTGTATACATGCAATTATATGATTGAAGCCATTGTTCAAATAGCTCACTTATCCAAATAGCCTACCTTTTATCTTCCATTGTTAACCAATTTTGAGCCTATGCTTAACCCATTTGTTCATAATTGTAGCACATTACAAGCTTAAGTGAAAAACAATAAATGTCCCTTGTTTGGATCTTTGATTAGCTTAGGCTAGTGAAAGTGTTCATTACTTGATTTTGGGAAGGTTGGGTACATTGGGTAGAGATAAAAGTGTATTTATGTTTTTATTGAAAATTTTTAGGAAATGGATGCATACTCATGTATTAATCATATGTAAACCATATGCATTGATGTTCTTGTATATATTTAAAAAAAAATTATTTTGCAGCAAAAATGGAATAAAGGGTCCCAGAGTTTAAGTTTTCGTAAATTCAATACATATGTGTGGTAAGCAAAAAGGAAATGCATGAGTGTATGAAAAGTGAAGAATGGATAGTTAGGTTTGTTTAGAATTGTATAGGTTGTCATAGGTTAGGTGGAAAGTTTAAGTTAGTCAAAGATTCAAATTTCAAGCTCACTTGACCATATGCATCCTACCTTGACCCTAGCCCCATTACAACCTATGGGAAGTCCTCATGATATTTGCATGCATGCATGAAATAATTGTTGATTGTTAGATGAAAAACAAATCTTGAAAAACATGATTAGGGGAGAATTGAGTGAATCAACCCCATACACTTGAGTGACTAGAGCGGATACACATCCGGTGAGGGTTCGATCGCTCAATTACATGTTTCCACCCATGATCATCTTTTCTTGCAAGTTTGTGAACTCTTTCAATGATTCAATCCAATTGTGGTTTGCTTGATTGCTAATACCTTGGCCCTTGTGCTTGTATGTGTATTATTGGATATTGATTTATTTTGACTAAGCCATTGCATCATGTAAATAGATTGCATATAGATAGATTACATTTAGTAGTTGCATTGAATAAATGTTAATACCCTTTGCTTCTTCTTGATTTTAGCATGAGGACATGCTTAGTTTAAGTGTGGGGAGATTTGATAAACCCCGATTTCGTGATTTATCTTGTGCTTATTTTGGGGGATTTTATCACCTTTTTCCACATTTATTCAATGAAATAGCATGGTTTTGTGATTCTCCCTTGAATTTTACTTAAGTGTAAAAATATGCTTTTTAGACCCTAAATTGGCAATTTTGATTCATTTTAATTCCATTCGATGCCTTGATGTGTGTGTTGAGTAATTTCAGGTTATAAGGCAAGTATTGGATGGGAGAAATGAGTAGAAAAGCATACAAAGGGGAGAATGCATGAAGAAACAAAGATTGGGAGTGCATCAAAGGACGCGCACGCGCACAAGGCGCGCACTCGCAAAAGCGATCTCGCCCATGGACACGCACGCGTACATGCCGCTTCCGCGCGGATGGAGAAATTGCCAATCGATGCGCACGTGCACATGGCGCACACGCGCCAATATTCTTACATGGCCCACTTGAAGGCAAAACGCTGGGGGCGATTTCTAAGCTGCCCAAGCCCAAGTCCAACTTGTTTCTGAGTGTATTTCATGCAGAATTGAAGTACATGCAAAGGGGGAGCAATTAGTTTAGCCAACATGAGCCTTTAGTTAGTTTTCTAGAGAGAGAAGCTCCCTCTTCTCTCTAGAATTAGGTTAGGATTAGGTTAGATTATCTTAGATCCATGTTTAATTACTTGATCTTATCTTGTTTCTTTTACAATTTCTCATTTCTACATCTTGATTCTCTTACTTGTAATGTTAATTTCTCATTTTGCTCTCTTTTGTGATGTTGAACTCATGTTGGACTTGGTTTACATTTAATGCAATTTGATGTTGATGTTTCTTTTTATTGATGAATTGAGTTGTGATTTTATTTTCCTTGCAATTAGTAGTTGGTAGATTTTATTATTCTTGCACATTTATTATGATTTCCTTTTATTCCTTCCAAGTGTTTGACAAAATGCTTGGTTGGATGTTAGAGTAGATTTTGAGCATTCTTGGCTTGGAAAGGGTAATTAGGTGATCTTGAGTCATGAAAACCCAACCTATGTTGGTGACTTAGAGTTGTTGGCTAATATTATTTCCATTGACGCTAATCTTTTGCTAATTTAATTAGTAAGTTGATTAGGATTTTTGGATTTAGATTAGCTAGTCTTGTTAGACTTTCTTCGAGTGTGAAGATAATATGATACCTTCTTCCATCGTCGAGGATGACGTAATGAGATAAATTATTGTTTATATTTGTGACATGATTAATTAGTCTTGTTTGACATTCTCCCTATGTGAAGATGACATGATACCTTCTTCCGGTTGTTGGAGTTGACTAAATAAGATAAATTAATCATTGTATGACTAGGATATAAAGCCTATGATCTCCACCCTTGCCATGAATATCTCACCTTATTAATTGCTTTCTTTAATTGCTTGCTTGATTTACCTTTCTTGCACATTTAATTTCTTGTCCATTTACTTCCTTGCCCCTTTATCAATCATACCCCCTTGTCCCCTTCATAGCCAATAAGCATACACTTCATTGCAATTCCTCGTGAGACGACCCGGTGTCTAAATACTCCGGTTAATTCTTATTTGGGGTTTGTACATGTGACAACCAAAATTTAATTTGATGCGAGAGTTGTTTGTTGGTTTGGAGCTATACTTGCAACGTAAATATTTTGTGAAATTCCTTACCCACAACAATTTTTGTATCAATCAATGAACTTAGTTCCAATTAGATGAGCGGGAGTTGTAGCCTTTTTGCTTCTGAATAGTTTTGGCATCTCACTTTATCCTTTGAAGTTCAGAATGATTGGCATCTGTAGGAACTCAGAATCCAGATAATGTTATTGATTCTCTTAGTTCAGTATGTTGATTCTTGAACACAGCTACTTTATGAGTCTTGGCCATGACCCTAAGCATTTTGTTTTTCAGTATTACCACAGGATACATAAATGCCACAGACACATAACTGGGTGATCCTTTTTAGATTGTGACTCAGCTTTGCTAGAGTCCCCAGTTAGAGGTGTCCAGAGCTCTTAAGCACACTCTTTTTGCTTTGGACCACGACTTTAACCGCTCAGTCTCAAGCTTTCACTTGACACCTTCACGCCACAAGCACATGGTTAGGGACAGCTTAGTTTAGCCGCTTAGGCCAGGATTTTATTCCTTTGGGCCCTCCTATCCATTAATGCTCAAAGCCTTGGATCCTTTTTTACCCTTGCCTTTTGGTTTAAAGGGCTATTGATTTTTCTGCTTGCTTTTTCTTTTTCTTTCTTTTTTTTCTTTATTTTTTTTTTTGCATTTTTTTCCTTTTTTTTCTTCGCAAGCTTTGTCTATTCACTGCTTTTTCTTGCTTCAAGAATCAATTTTATGATTTTTCAGATTATCAATAACATTTATCTTTTCCTTTATTCTTTCAAGAGCCAACAATTTTAACATTCATAAACAACAAATTCAAAAATATGCACTGTTCAAGCATTCATTCAGAAAACAAAAAGTATTGCCACCACATCAAAATAATTAAACTAATTTCAAGATAGAATTCGAAACCATGCATTTCTTGTTCTTTTGCAATTAAAAATATTTTCATTTAAGAAAGGTGATGGATTCATAGGACATTCATAGCTTTAAGATATATACACTAGACACTAATGATCATGTAATAAAGAAACAAACATAGACAAAACAAAAAGCATAATTTTCAAAAAACAGAAAAAATAAGAACAAGGAAATTAAAGAACGGGTCCACCTTAGTGATGGCGGCTAGTTCTTCCTCTTGAAGATCTTATGGAGTGCTTGAGCTCCTCTATATCTCTTCCTTGCCTTTGTTGTTCCTTCCTCATGGATCTTTGGTCTTCTCTAATTTCATGGAGGAGGATGGAATGCTCTTGGTGCTCCATCCTTAGTTGTCCCATGTTAGAACTCAATTCTCCTAGGGAGGTATTGATTTGCTCCCAATAGTTTTGTGGAGGAAAATGCATCCCTTGAGGCATCTCAGGGATTTCATGATGAGGAATTTCCTCATGCTCTTGTTGAGGTCCATGAGTGGGCTCTCTTGTTTGCTCCATCCTTCTCTTAGTGATGAGCTTGTCCTCTTCAATGAGGGTTGATGACAAGTCATCTTAGCCTATTTTAACTAGCCTTTTTCTTTTGTTTTTAATTGAATTATGCACTTTCTTGAGCCATAAGCAAGCCAATTGGGTAGATTTTCATGTTTCCTTTGATTTAATCAACCATGTATGAATTCATGCTATTTCATGAGGTTTTATGCTAAAATTGTCACATATTATGAAAGAATGAATATCTCATGATTTTGAGCATAGCTTTGATGTGTTTGGTTGATTAATGATAGGTGAAGAAAGCTTGGAGAAAGGTTGAAGCAAAGAGGAATGGCTAGGAGTGAAGAGAGGAATAAGTGAAATTGAACCTGGAGGCATGAAGTTAGCCCCAACGTTAGCCCCCTAACTTGGAGGCTAACGTTGGGCATGAAGATTACTCCCTGGGCTCCCCACGTTTGAGCCAACGTTAGCCCCCTAACTTGGAGGCTAACGTTGGCACATGAATTCCTCCCTGGCCATCCAACGTTTGCGCCAACGTTAGCCCCCTAACTTGGAGGCTAACGTTGGCACATGAAGACATAAGGGAGAGGGGCCAACGTTTGCGCCAACGTTAGCCCCCTAACTTGGAGGCTAACGTTGGCGCCACACACCACAAGGCATACAAGGGGTATACTTCCAACAAGAATAACTTGAGCTACAGAGCTCCAAATGAGGTGATTCAAGAAGCATTGGAAAGTAGGAATCAAGAGCTTTCCAAGCATATATGGCACTGCATGGTGGACACTAAAATTGAGGGAGAAAACTACCCCGCAATGTGCATAAACGAACATGGTGGCAACCTGCAGTGAGGCCAACTGACCTCTGCACCTTCAAAGGAGTATAACTCGAGCTGTAGAGCTCCAAATAATGTGCTCCCAACGGCATTGGAAAGTAGACATCCAGGGCTTTCCAACAATGTATAATAGTATGGGATGGACAATACATTTGAGCCTCCAGAACTGGCGTTTTCGCCAACGTTTGAGGGCTAACGTTACCTCAAACGCTGCACACCAAAGCCAGCAACCATGCCCTCTTCAAATGATCATAACTTGAGTTGTAGATGTCCAATTGAAGTGATTTTAAGTGGGTTAGAAAGCTGACATTCAGAGCTTTCCAACCATAAATGATAGTCTATATTGGGCATAAAATTGGCAACATGACAAGAGTACAAAGTTGGCCCCATAAATGTGAATAAGGGAGGCCAACGTTAGGGTCAAAGTTAGACCCCTAACGTTGGCACCAACGTCCATACCAGTAGAATGTTGCTTGCTGCTATGAAAAGTTGGAGCCAAAGTTAGACCCCTAACTTTGGCTCAAACGTTAGGTCCAACTATGGCTAATTTCAAAACCGGTTCAATTGGTTCAATTCGGTTCCTCTTCAAACTCCAAGAGCAATCAACCAAGGCCTTTATCAACCCAATTCCATCAAGAGCAAGGGCCCAAATGATCATCACTCAAAGGCACAAGAAATAGATAAAATAGGAATTTCATTTAATTGTAATTTGTTTTTAATTTCATTTTCATTTCCATTTTGTAAAGCCTATATAAGGCATCATTTTCATATTTGTGGAGAGGCTGGCTCCACTAGGGAGCATTAGGATTTGAGAGCTCTCTCTTAGTTTTCAATTTCGTTTTGAATCTTGGGTTGAGAATTGAAGAAATTCTGTTTCAATCTCACCTTGAGAATTTTCTTGTTTACTTTCTCTGCACAATTGAATTTCCATTCCTGTTTACTACTTCACCTTCTCTTGGCTTCTGCAATTTACTTTTCTTTAATTTCTCTTACAATTGTTCTTGTTAGATCTAGGAAGGCATTGAGATCTAGACTTGGTTATCTAGTCTCTTGGGTCCTGAGATCTTAATTCCAATTTTACATTCTCTTTTTATTGCTTTTCATGTTTATTTACATTTCTGTTTTGGCTCCGAATCAATCAAATCCATCTTTTACTTCTCTGCTTGTTGCAATTTAACTTTTCCTTGTTTAATTTCTGCAAATCCAATTCCCAATTCCCTTTACATTTGATGCAATTTATATTTCTTGTCATTTAAGATTCTTGCAATTTACATTTCTTGCTCTTTAAGTTACTTGCCAATTTACATTCTGCAACTTTAAATTCATTGTCATTTACTTTCTGTTGGTTACAATTTCACACAATTCACATCAATGTTAGCTTGACTAAACTAATCACCCACTAAAGTTGCTTGATCCATCAATCCCTGTGGGATCGACCTCACTCCCGTGAGTTATTATTACTTGATGCGACCCGGTGCACTTGCCGGTTAGATTTGTGTGTTTTGGGAGAAATTTATTTTTCACCAAAATACTCATCAAGTTTTTGGTGCCGTTGCCGGGGATTGATTAGATCAACAATGATTATGTGGGTGAGAAGTCTAGATCAAGCATTTTCTTTATTTTTGTTTTCTGTTTCAAAGTGAAACCAAGGTGTTTGAGTTTTTGCCTCACTAAGAAATTCTCATCTCTGATATGAGTAATTTCAATTTTCCTTGGTTGTGTGTTTTACAAAACTCAAATGGAGTTCAACTCATCTTATGATCAAACAAATTCTATTGGATATCACCCACCATCACCAATCTCTAATGGTGGCTGGGAATATCACCAAGAGAATACACATTCTGAGCACTCCAATTCATGGAGATTTGCTTCACAACCACAAGATGAGAAAGAGAATCATATGGGATACCAACCACCACCACAAAATGATTCATATCATTATCCTCATGGAAGATGTAAGTGTCGCCAAAGAATGGAAGAGCAGCCACCCTCACGTCCTAGTTTCTCATTTAAAAATTCTTCATCACTTGATTATGCCTCAACACAAAGTTTCCTCCAAAATCCATACCAGTCATCCCATCGATCACACAACTCATTCCACACCCCTCAACACAAATTCACCACAACACATTCACGTCACCAAAATTACTCTCAACCTTCATCTCTTGAATTAACAGAGGAAGAATACCGTGAAGGCATTGAAATACAGAGAAAACTAGTGGAATTTTACACAAAATCCCCATCTTGGAAAGAAACCATCCTCGAGCAGATAAATGGGTCCTTAGAGCAAACAAGGGGAAACTTAGAACCATCAACCAGTGAGGATGAAGACAAATATGTGGGTGAGGAAGTGGAAAAGCAAGATAAGGAGGCCACAGCATCAAGTGAACTTTCAATGAAGAATGAGGTGGTTGAACCTGAAACTGCACTTGAGATGACAAGAGAGCATGAAGACTCACAACTCTCACAAACCTCCCTGGACCAAAATGCCTCAACATCTGAATCCATGATTGAAAGGTATGACGAGGAGATGAAGAAATGTTGGGAAGATCGACAAACCTCCCCCATGATAGAGCGATTGAAACGAATGTTGGGTGTAAAAGAGGAAGTGGAGGAGCAAGAGAGTGAAGAAGTCATTCCAAACTCAAGTGAGGCAGAGAAGTACATGAAAGAAGAATCCACAGAACCACCATTGCAAGAGACTCTTGATAAAGACAAAACTCCAACAATCACACAGCAACCAAGTCGTAAATTCAAGGAAGTGAAGGCAATTAACAAAAGCATCAAGAAGAGGATTGTGACCAAGATACCAAGGACAACATTCATGAGAAGGTCAACTGCAAACAATCCTCCCCCTGATCCAGCAAGCAAGCTCAATCAAGCCATGTACAAAAGAAAGCTTGCTGAGAGGAAATCAAGACAGGGGGCAATAGCTGAATCTTCTCCTCTCTTGAAGTCATTCCTCTTAACAAATTGGAAGAAGAGGAAGAAAGTAAAGAACAGGTAGACAGTAGGTACATTTCTTCTCCTTACATTGTTTAAATTTCAATAAATTGGCATATGATCACATTCTAAGTTTGGTGTTGCCCTGCAACAAACTGTTTTTCATCTTCATGGATGATTGCATCAATTTTACATGAAAGTGACACACCATGATTCTAAGTTTGGTGTGTCACCTATTTTTCTATGCAAATCAATCCAGCAACATCACTTGTCTGCATAATCATATTGCCTTTTACAGTGTTATTTTTCTTCTTAGTTGGATAATTTTTGTTTTCTCTTTGTTTTATTTATTTACTTGTTTTTAATGCTTCCCTTCATTAACTGTTTTTGTTCATACATCACCAAGACACCCTTATTCATAACAGATTCTTCATTTGGTGATTGTATTTAACATATAACAGTTTCTTTTGTTTAGTTTTAGTTCAAATAAATTGACATAGGATTGCATTCTAAGTTTGGTGTTGCTATGCAACACAATTTGCTTCAAATCTTTACAAGATACTTGCAGTAATTCCAAATAAAAGTGTCACACTAAGTTTGGTGTGCCACTTATCTTTTATGCAAAGTATTATGCTCACCTTCTTAAGCTTGCAATCACAATGTCTCTGTCTCTTGTGCCTTGATTATTATCTTTAATTTTGCTTGCTTGAAACACATGTACTACTAACATTCCTTGTGAAAGACATTCATGATCCATCTTAGCCCCATAGCCACGGTTCTAATAGTTGCTTGAGGATGAGCAAGCATTCTGAGTTTGGTATGGGAAGGAGGAGAATGGGAGGAAAATGACAACAATAGAGAAGATGAACTACAAGGTTGTAAAGTTCCTTTTCCTCTCATTTGTTTCAAGCACTATGAACTGCATGATTGTCTTTACCTTCTCTGTATGCATGTGTGTATGAAAAGGCATAGTTTGATTTCTAAATTGCAACATGGTGCTATGTCATTATGATTTCCAACTTGAGTTTTGTGAATTCAAAAGCAACAAAAGTATCATGATCATAAACAAACAAGGCATTAAAGAAGATTTTAGCATGTGCATAAAAGTATTGGTAAGCTAGTATGTTTGATTGTTGCTTAATTGCATTAGATTTTATTTAATTGAAGTTTTCATCTAGGACATTTTGTGAAATCTTTTAAAATCATGAAAACCTTGAAGAAGCAAATGCAAAATAAAGCAAGAAAAGAAAAAGGGAAAGAATGAGAAAGCTGAAGGCTCTGAGTACCAATGGCAATTTATTTGCTAAGTACTTGTGGTGTTTATGTATCAAGCCAAATGCTTGAAAACAAAACACTTAGAAGTCAAGGTTAGGCTCAAAGTGCAAAAGCACTCCCTCAAAGCTCAAGGCTCTGAGCATCAATGATTAGAGAGTCAAGAAAAGAAAAGAAAAATGAGCTTAATGAAGTCCTCTAATCAAATGCTTGTGGTGCTTATGTATCAAGTGGTAATACTTGAAAACAAAGCATTTAGAAGTCGTAGCTTTGTTATCAACTCATGGGGCAAAGCACCCAAAAAAGAGAAGCTAATAAGAAAATCAAAAGCTTGTTTCAAGGAAGAAATATAAGAAAAAGATTTCATAAATTGAGCTAGATGGAAGAATCAATCATTTACATTTCTTTTGTGATTGTAGTATGCTTAGAAAACTAGCTTACCTTGAACATTGAGTTGCTATTCTTCTTGCCTTGGATTGTCAATCTTTATTGCATGATTCTTTTCTTGCTTCGGGACAAGCAAGCTTTAAGTTTGGTGTTGTGATGACAAGTCATCTTAGCCTATTTTAACTAGCCTTTTTCTTTTGTTTTTAATTGAATTATGCACTTTCTTGAGCCATAAGCAAGCCAATTGGGTAGATTTTCATGTTTCCTTTGATTTAATCAACCATGTATGAATTCATGCTATTTCATGAGGTTTTATGCTAAAATTGTCACATATTATGAAAGAATGAATATCTCATGATTTTGAGCATAGCTTTGATGTGTTTGGTTGATTAATGATAGGTGAAGAAAGCTTGGAGAAAGGTTGAAGCAAAGAGGAATGGCTAGGAGTGAAGAGAGGAATAAGTGAAATTGAACCTGGAGGCATGAAGTTAGCCCCAACGTTAGCCCCCTAACTTGGAGGCTAACGTTGGGCATGAAGATTACTCCCTGGGCTCCCCACGTTTGAGCCAACGTTAGCCCCCTAACTTGGAGGCTAACGTTGGCACATGAATTCCTCCCTGGCCATCCAACGTTTGCGCCAACGTTAGCCCCCTAACTTGGAGGCTAACCTTGGCGCCACACACCACAAGGCATACAAGGGGTATACTTCCAACAAAAATAACTTGAGCTACAGAGCTCCAAATGAGGTGATTCAAAAAGCATTGGAAAGTAGGAATCAAGAGATTTCCAAGCATATATGGCACTGCATGGTGGACACTAAAATTGAGGGAGAAAACTGCCCCGCAATGTGCATAAACGAACATGGTGGCAACCTGCAGTGAGGCCAACTGACCTCTGCACCTTCAAAGGAGTATAACTCGAGCTGTAGAGCTCCAAATAATGTGCTCCCAACGGCATTGGAAAGTAGACATCCAGGGCTTTCCAACAATGTATAATAGTATGGGGTGGACAATACATTTGAGCCTCCAGAACTGGCGTTTTCGCCAACGTTTGAGGGCTAACGTTACCTCAAACGCTGCACACCAAAGCCAGCGACCATGCCCTCTTCAAATGATCATAACTTGAGTTGTAGATGTCCAATTGAAGTGATTCCAAGTGGGTTAGAAAGCTGACATTTAGAGCTTTCCAACCATATATGATAGTCTATATTGGGCATAAAATTGGCAACATGACAAGAGGACAAAGTTGGCCCCATAAATGTGAATAAGGGAGGCCAACGTTAGGGTCAAAGTTAGACCCCTAATGTTGGCACCAACGTCCATACCAGTAGAATGTTGCTTGCTGCTATGAAAAGTTGGAGCCAAAGTTAGACCCCTAACTTTGGCTCAAACGTTAGGTCCAACTATGGCTAATTTCAAAACCGGTTCAATTGGTTCAATTCGGTTCCTCTTCAAACTCCAAGAGCAATCAACCAAGGCCTTTATCAACCCAATTCCATCAAGAGCAAGGGCCCAAATGATCATCACTCAAAGGCACAAGAAATAGATAAAATAGGAATTTCATTTAATTGTAATTTGTTTTTAATTTCATTTTCATTTCCATTTTGTAAAGCCTATATAAGGCATCATTTTCATATTTGTGGAGAGGCTGGCTCCACTAGGGAGCATTAGGATTTGAGAGCTCTCTCTTAGTTTTCAATTTCGTTTTGAATCTTGGGTTGAGAATTGAAGAAATTCTGTTTCAATCTCACCTTGAGAATTTTCTTGTTTACTTTCTCTGCACAATTGAATTTCCATTCCTGTTTACTACTTCACCTTCTCTTGGCTTCTGCAATTTACTTTTCTTTAATTTCTCTTGCAATTGTTCTTGTTGGATCTAGGAAGGCATTGAGATCTAGACTTGGTTATCTAGTCTCTTGGGTCCTGAGATCTTAATTCCAATTTTACATTCTCTGTTTATTGCTTTTCATGTTTATTTACATTTCTGTTTTGGCTCCGAATCAATCAAATCCATCTTTTACTTCTCTGCTTGTTGCAATTTAACTTTTCCTTGTTTAATTTCTGCAAATCCAATTTCCAATTCCCTTTACATTTGATACAATTTATATTTCTTGTCATTTAAGATTCTTGCAATTTACATTTCTTTCTCTTTAAGTTACTTGCCAATTTACATTCTGCAACTTTAAATTCATTGTCATTTACTTTCTGTTGGTTACAATTTCACACAATTCACATCAATGTTAGCTTGACTAAACTAATCACCCACTAAAGTTGCTTGATCCATCAATCCCTGTGGGATCGACCTCACTCCCGTGAGTTATTATTACTTGATGCGACCCGGTGCACTTGCCGGTTAGATTTGTGTGTTTTGGGAGAAATTTATTTTTCACCAAAATACTCATCAAGGGTGTCTTCCTCTATGGCAATTCCAACTAAATTGCATAGGTGACAAACGAGATGAGGAAAGGCTAACCTTGCCAAAGTGGAGGGCTTGTCCGCCACCTTGTAGAGTTCTAGGGATATGATCTCATGAACTTCTACTTCCTCTCCATTCATGATGCTATGGATCATGATAGCCCGGTCTATTGTAACTTCAGACCGGTTGCTAGTAGGAATAATAGAGTGTTGGATAAACTCCAACCATCCCCTAGCCACGGGTTTGAGGTCAAGCCTTCTTAGTTGAACCGGCTTGCCTCTTGAATCTCTCTTCCATTAAGCGTCTTCCACACAAATGTCCCTAAGGACTTGGTCCAACCTTTGATCAAAATTGACCCTTCTAGTGAAAGGGTGAGGATCTCCTTGCATCATAGGCAAGTTGAATGCCAACCTCACATTTTCTGAACTGAAATCCAAGTAGTTCCCCCGAACCATTGTGAGCCAATTCTTTGGGTTCGGGTTCACACTTTGGTCATGGTTCTTAATGATCCATGCATTAGCATAAAACTCTTGAACCATTAAGATCCCAACTTGTTGAATGGGGTTGGTGAGAATTTCCCAACCTCTTCTTCGAATCTCATGTCGAATCTCCGGATATTCACTCTTTTTGAGCTTGAAGGGGACCTCGGGGATCACCTTTTGTTGGCCACAACTTCATAGAAGTGGTCTTGATGGACCTTTGAGATGAAGCTCTCCATTTTCCATGACTCGGAGGTGGAAACAATTGTCTTCCCTTTCCTCTTTCTAGAGGTTTCTCCGGCCTTAGGTGCCATTAGTGGTTATGGAAAACAAAAAGCTTTAGCTTTTCCCACACCAAACTTAGAATGGTTGCTCATCCTCGAGCAAAAAAAGAAAGAAATGAGTAAAAGAAGAAGAAATGGAGGAGATGGAGGTGATGAGTGGATTCGGCCAAGGGTGGTAGTAGTGTGTATATTGTGTGAAGGAGAGGGTGGTAAGGACGGGTATTATAGGGTAAGGGAGAGAGGGTAGCCGTGTATGAGGGGTTGGGTTTGGGAGGGAAATGGTTTGAATTTGAATGGTGAGGTAGGTGGGGTTTAATGATGGATGGATGTGAGTGGTGAAGAGGTTGTGGGGAAGAGGGTAGGATTTGATAGGTGAGGGGTGTTTGGGGAAGAGGTTTTGATGGGATTAGTCAAGGGTGTTTGGGGAAGAGTGTTATGGAAAGGTGTGAAGAGGAGAGAAGGAGAGGTGGGGTAGGTAGGGATCCTGTGGGGTCCACAGATCTTGAGGTGTCAAGGAATTTGAGTCCCTACACCATTCTGGAATTCAAACGCCCATTGTGTGCCAAATCTGGCGTTTAACGCCAGCGCTGCTACCTTTCCCGGCGTTAAACGCCATTCTGTTGTCCATTTCTGGCGTTAAACGCCATCCAGATGCCCATATCTGGCGTTAAATGCCAGCCAGATGCCAGACAGCCTTTTCTGGCATTAAATGCCCAGAGTGCTGCCCATTCTGGCGTTTAACGCCCAGAATGCTGCCAGGCTGGGCCTTAAACGCCCATTCTGCTATCCTTACTGGCGTTTAAACGCTAGTAAGCTTGTCCTCCAGGGTGTGCTATTTTTGATGCTATTTTTCATTCTGTTTTTTATTTTCATTTATTTTTGTGACTTCACATGATCATCAACGTAAAGAAAATATAAAGTAACAATGGAAAATAAAATAAATATAATTAAATAACATTGGGTTGCCTCCCAATAAGCGCTTCTTTAATGTCAATAGCTTGACAGTGAGCTCTTAGAGAGCTTCACAGAGACTCAGAGCTTGATGATGGCCTCCTAACACCAAACTTAGAAGTTGAGTGTGGGGGCTCCGTTTGACTCTGTATTGAGAGAAGCTTTTCATGCTTCCTCTCCATGGTTACAGAAGAAGATCCTTGAGCCTTAAACACAAGGTAGTCCTCATTCATTTGAAGGACTAGCTCTCCTCTGTCCACATCAATCACAGCTCTTGCTGTGGCTAGGAAGGGTCTTCCTAGGATGATGGATTCATCCTCATCCTTTCCAGTGTCTAGGATTATGAAATCAGCAAGGATGTACAGGCCTTCAACCTTTACCAAAACATCCTCTACAAGTCCATAAGCCTGTTTCCTTGAATTATCTTCCATCTCTAGTGAGATTCTTGCAGCTTGCACCACAAAGATCCCTAGTTTCTCCATTACAGAGAGGGGCATGAGGTTTATCCCTGACCCCAGGTCACACAGAGCCTTCTTAAAGGTCATGGTGCCTATGGTACAGGCTATTAAGAACTTTCCAAGATCCTGTTTCTTCTGAGGTAATTTCAGTTCAACTAGATCATTTAGTTCATTGATGAGCAATGGGGGTTCATCCTCCCAAGTCTCATTACCAAATAACTTGGCATTCAACTTCATGATTGCTCCCAGATATTGAGCAACTTGCTCTTCAGCAATATCTTCATCCTCTTCAGAGGAAGAATACTCATCAGGGCTCATGAATGGCAACAGTAAGTTCAGTGGAATCTCTATGGTCTCTATATGAGCCTCAGATTCCTTGGGTTCCTCATTAGGGAACTACTTAGAGGCCAGTAGACGTCCATTGAGGTCTTCCTCACTGGAAATCACTGCCTTTTCTTCCTCACTAGGTTTGGCCATGTTGGTTATATTTATGGCCTTACACTCTCTTTTTGGATTCTCTTCTGTATTGCTTGGGAGAGTACTAGGAGGGAGTTCAGTAACTCTTTTACTCAGCTGACCCACTTGTGCCTCTAAATTTCTAGTGGAGGACCTTGCTTTAGTCATAAAACTGAGAGTGGTCTTAGATAGATCAGAGACTACAGTTGCTAAGTCAGAGTGGCTCTGCTTAGAATTCTCTGTCTGTTACTGAGAAGATGATGGAAAAGGTTTGCTATTGCCAAACCTATTTCTCCCACCATTATTGTTACTGAAGCCTTGATTAGGCTTCTGTTGATCCTTCCATGAGAAATTTGGATGATTCCTCCATGAAGGATTATAGGTGTTTCCATAGGATTATCCCATGTAATTCACCTCTTCCATTGCAGGATTCTCAGGCTCATGGGCTGCTTCTTCAGAGGAAGCTTCGTTAGTACTGCCTGTTGCAGCTTGCATTCCAGACAGACTCTGAGAAATCATATTGACTTGCTGAGTCAATATTTTGTTCTGAGCCAATATTGCATTTAGAGTATCAATCTCAAGAACTCTTTTCTTCTGAGTTGTCCCATTATTCATAGGATTCCTTTCAGAAGTGTACATGAACTGGTTATTTGCAACCATTTCAATGAGTTCCTGGGCTTCTGCAGGCGTCTTCTTCAGATGAAGAGATCCTCCAGCAGAGTGGTCCAATGACATCTTGGATAATTCAGACAGACCATTATAGAATATACATATGATGCTCCATTCTGAAAACATGTCAGAAGGACACCTTCTAATCAATTGCTTGTATCTTTCCCAAGCTTCATAGAGGGATTCACCTTTCTTCTGTCTGAAGGTTTGGACTTCCACTCTAATCTTGCTCAACTTCTGAGGTGGAAAGAATTTGGCCAAGAAAGCATTGACCAACTTTTTCCAAGAGTTCAGGATATCTTTAGGTTGTGAGTCCAACCATGTCCTAGCTCTGTCTCTTACAGCAAAAGGGAAAAAGTATAAGTCTGTAGACCTCAGGATTAACCCCATTGGTCTTAACAGTGTCACAGATTTGCAAGAATTCAGCTAAGAACTGATGAGGATCTTCCAATGGAAGTCTATGAAACTTGCAATTCTGCTGCATCAGAGAAACTAATTGAGGCTTAAGCTCAAAGTTGTTTGCTCTAATTACAGGAATTGAGATGCTCCTTCCCCAGAAGTCAGAAGAGGGTGCAATAAAGTCACCAAGCATCTTCCTTGCATCTCCACCATTGTTTTTGGGTTCGGCCATCTCTTCTTCTTTTTCGAAAAATTCTGTCAGGTCCTCTCGAGAGTGTTGTGTCTTAGCTTCTCTTAGCTTCCTCTTTAGAGTCCTTTCAGGTTCCGGATCATCTTCAACAATAATGTTCTTATCCTTGCTCCTGCTCATATGAAAAAAAAAAGAATAGAAAAGAAGAGGAATCCTCTATGTCACAGTATAGGGATTCCTTTATGTGAGTAGAAGAAGAGAAGAGTAGAAGAATGAGAAGAGAAAAATTCAAACACAGAGAGGGAGAGAGGGTTCAAATTTTAAGAAGAAAAGAAGTGTTAGTGATTAAATAAATAAATAGAAAGAGATGAGAGGGAGAAAGAATTCAAATTTTAAATTAAAATAAAAGGAGAATATTTTTGTTTTTATTTTAATTATTGGTTAGTATTCAAAAATTAAGAGAAGAAATAAAATAAAATTTGAAAACTAAATAAATTAATTAATTAAATAGATTTTTAAAAAGTGGTTTGTGATTTTCGAAAATTGGAGAGAGAAAAAGGTAGTTAGTGGTTTTGAAAAAGATATGATTGAAATAGAAGACTTTTAAAATCAAATAAAAAGTCAAGTAATTAATTGAAAAAGATTTGAAAATTAATTTTGAAAAGATAAGAAGTTAGAAAAGATTTTGAAATTGATTTTGAAAAATATATGATTGAAATTTATTTTGAAAAAGATTTGGAAAGGAAATTAAAAATATTTGATTTTTGAAATTAAAGTTGATTACTTGACTAATAAGAAACTAAGAGACATGATTTTAGAATTTAAAGATTGATCCTTTCTTAATAGGCAAGTAACAACTTGAAAATTTTTGAATCTAAACATTAAATGTTAGCATTAATTATAAAATGAGAAAAAGATTTTGAAAATTGATTTTGAAAATTTTTGAAAATAATAATAAAAAACATGAAAAAGATTTGATTTTTGAAAAAGATAGAATTTTTAATTTGAAATTTTGACTTGACTAACAAGAAACAACCAAATTTTAAAACTTTTGATTAAATCAATTCAAAATTTCGAAATTTATGAGGAAAATAAGGAAAAGATAATTTTTTGATTTTTTTATTTTTAATGAGGAGAGAGAAAAACATAAAAATGACACGAAACATAAAAATTTAAGATCAAAACAAAAATGCATGCAAGAACACTTTGGATGTCAAGATGAATACCAAGAACACTTTGAATGTCAAGATGAACACCAAGAACTTATTTTTGAAAATTTTTAAGAAAAGAAAGACATGCAAGACACCAAACTTAAAAATTTTTAAACTATAGACACTAAGAATTCAAAAATACATATGAAAAACAAGAAAAGATACAAAACAAGAAAAACACAAGATCAAACAAAGACAGTTATCAAAAATAACTTGAAGATTATGAAGAACACATGCATGAACTTTCAAAAATTTAAAGAGAGATTAAAAAGATGCAATTGACACCAAACTTAAAATTTGACACAAGACTCAAACATGAAATTTTTTATTTTTATGATTTTATTAAAATCTTTTTTTGATTTTTTGAAAATTAATCAGGAAAAGAAAATAAAGAAATTCAAAATTTTTTAATAAGAATTCCAGGAATCATGCAATGTTATTCTAAAGCTTCGGTCCAAAAATTTAGACATGGCTTAATAGCCAGCCAAGCTTTATGTGAAAGCTTCGGTCCAAAAGATTAAACATGGCCAATGGCCAGCCAAGCTTCAGCAGAGCATTACATCAATAGCCAAATTGATGGGAATCAAAAGGCTCATGCAATGATAAGTGAAAGCCTCGGTCCAAAAAATATTAGACATGGCTTGACAACCAGCCAGGCTTCAACAGATCATGATGAAACTCTAGAATTCATTCTTAAAAATTCTGAAGAACAAAATAAAATTTTTTTGTATATTTTTATATATTTTTTTCGAAAATAAAAAGCTTAAAAAGAAAATAAAATTACCTAATTTGAGAAATAAGATGAACCGTCAGTTGTCCAAACTCGAACAATCCTTGGCAACGGCGCCAAAAATTTGGTACGCAAAATCGTGATTGTTCGTTACCCGGCAACGGCGCCAAAAACTTGGTATGCAAAATTGTGATTGTTTGTTCCCTGGCTACAGCGCCAAAAACTTGGTGTGGGAAAACGTGATCTCAAGACTTCTTACACAAACCCACGTAACTAACCAGCAAGTGCACTAGGTCATCCAAGTAATAAACCTTATGTGAGTAAGGGTCGATCCCACGGAGATTGTCAGTTGGAAGCAAGCTATGGTCATCCTTATAAATCCCAGTCAGACGGATTCAAATGGTTATGAGGTTTTGATAATTAAAAGATAAATAAAACATAAAATAAGATAAAGTACTTATGTAATTTACTGGTGGGAATTTCAGATAAGCGTATGGAGATGCTTTGTTGCTTCTGAACCTTTGCTTTCCTATTGCCTTCTTCCAACCATGCGTTACCTCCTTCCATGGCAAGCTGTATGATCCTCTCGGATGAAAACAAATCCATATGCGCTGTCACCGCATGGCTAATCATCTATTGATTCTCGCTAGTGTTGGAATAGGACCATTGTCCTTTTGCACACTGTCACTGCACCCAACATTTGCAAGTTTGAAGCTCGTCACAGTCATCCCTTCCCAGATCCTACTCGGAATACCACAGACAAGGTTTAGACTTTTCGGATCTCAGGAATGGCTGCCAATAATTCTAGCCTATACCACAAAAATACTAATCTCACGGACTCGGTCTGTGTATTAGATATCCAACAGAATATACTCTAGTTGTCGTCCACTGACTACGTTGAACATCATGTAGACCGCTTTGTGGTTGTCAGGCACGCGATCTTGGCTAAGCGAGTAACGAAGATTGGGTGATTGTCACAGGTCACCCCTTCATTATGACTTAACTGAATTAAGAACAAGAGTATATCTTGGAGAAGAAGCAGGTGTGAATTGAAGGAAAAACAATAGTACTTGTATTAATTTATGAAGAACAGTAGAGCTCCACACCTTAATCTATGGGGTGTGGAAACTCCACCGTAGAAAATACATAAGTGAGAGGTCTAGGCATGACCGTGAGGCCAGCCTCCAAATGTCAATAATAGCATAAGATTAACAAAAGACATAAAATAAATATCTAAAAGTAGTTTTTATACTAAACTAGTAGCCCAGGGTTACAGAGAATGAGTAACTAAGTGCAGATAGTGTAGAAATCCACTTCCAGGGCCCACTTGGTGTGCGCTTGGGCTGAGCATTGAAGCTTTCACATGCATAGGCTGTTCCTGGAGTTAAACACCATCTTTGGTGCCAGTTTGGGCGTTTAACTCCAATTCTGGTGCCAGTTTGGGCGTTTTACGCCAAGATGTTTTAGGGTGACTTTGAATGCCAGTTTGGGCCATTAAATCTCGGGCAAAGTATAAACTATTATATATTGCTGGAAATCCCAAGATGTATACTTTCCAACGCAATTGAGAGCGCGCCAATTGGGCTTCTGTAGCTCCAGAAAATCCACTTAGAGTGCAGGGAGGTCAGAATCCAACAGCATCTGCAGTCCTTTTTCAGCCTCTGAATCAGATTTTTGCTCAGGTCCCTCAATTTCAGCCAGAAAATACCTGAAATCATAGAAAAATACACAAATTCATAGTAAAGTCTAGAAATGTAATTTTTGAATAAAAACTAATTAAAATATAATAAAAAGTAATTAAAACATACTAAAAACTATGTAAAAACAATGCCAAAAAGGGTATAAATTATCCACTCATCAGCTAATAAAGAGACAATGGAATCATTAGACCGCACATTGCGAGACATATTAGAAAACAATAATCCATTTGGAGGAAAGGTGATGGTTATGGGAGGGGATTTCCGCCAAGTACTACCTGTTGTGCCGAAAGAAAGTAAGTCGCAAATGATTTCAGCTTCTATTGTTAAATCACATTTATGGGCATTCACCAAAATTCTCCATTTGCGACAAAATATGTGATCTCTTAATGATCATGATTTTGCAGAGTATCTTATGCGAATAGGGGATGGGATTGAGCGTACCATATCTGAGGACTTGGTACAAATAGAAGTACATATGGCAATACCATGGGAAGGTGAGGCATCATTACACAAATTAATAGAAGAAACCTTTCCAAATTTGCAATCTCATGGGTGGGATGCATCTTACATGGTGCGATATTAACACCTAAAAATAATGATGTATAACAGCTCAATGATATAGTCTTCAACCAATTTTCGGGAGACGAATTGTAAGAACCGCAATTATTCAACCGGTTAATCAAGTAATTAAAATTGCCCAAATTAGATTCCAAAAAATTAGAGTGAGAAATTTAGGATTAAAAGGTGATTTTTGGACTCAGTGGGTCTTTCTGAGTCAGAAAATGTGCTTTCTGCGAAAAACTGCGAAAAACCACAAACCGGCAGTTGAACCGGTTGAACCATTTCAAGTCTGCCCGGTATCGCATGAGAAAAAGTGAAAACAATCAAAAACCTTAGAAAAATGTTAGAAATGGTAAATCGGACGTTAATTTTAAAGGTTTGGCCCGAAGTTTAGGCCAAACAGGCTAAAAACGCTAACGGGTTGGACTGGGCCCAAGTTGGGCCCAAGCCCTACATATAAAAGGGTTCATTAAGTGAACCCAATCAGCACCAACACTCAAACACATACACACCCACATGCTGAAAAGAAGAAGAAGGAGAGAAAACACCATTGACACTATTCACCTTTCTTCTTCTCTAGCTCATATCTTGAGCTACGGAGCTCCGATCGCCGCACCATTAGCGGCTATGCGTTCCTCGTGAAGAGCTCTACAAACCCATACAAGAAACTAGAGAGGTAACCTTGAAATCCTTTCTATTCTTCTCTCCAAAAATTTCGGTTCTTAGGGTTTGTGATTAAGTGAGTTTTTGTAATTTTGGATGTTTAGGTTTGCTCTAAGCCTTGCTTAGCATTAGGTTTTGACATCCAAATCTGTTGAAAGAGGTAAGAGCCATTAAACCCTAGTGAATTTATGTTTAATTGGAGCCTTAGGTTGATTTGAGGTGATTTATATGTATATAGTTTGATTATTGGGGCTTTGGGAGCTTTTGGAAACTTATTGTGCTTATTGGAGTGGAATTGAAAGCTTGGATTTTGGTTAGGAGCTTGTTTGGGCTAAATTGGAGTTTTGGAGCATATAGGGAATCAGCTAAGGTATGGTTTCGGTTTTCTCTATGTAGTATATAATATTCATGGACACTTAGGCTAGTGACTCATAGGATAGGTTTGAATTTAAATGGTTGTTGAGTTGTTAAATGATGATATGTGGTGTTTTATGATGAATAAATGATTGTTGGGTTTGAGTATGATGAGTGATGGTAATATGATAATGATAATTGATTCTGTAAATTGGAAATGTATAATGATGATATAAGTGATGTTGAATTTGATGAATTGGCATTATGGTTGTAAAATTGTGATATATTGGTTTTGATGTTGAAGAAGATGAAATGTGAAGGGAAATGTGGTAATGTTGGTGTAATAGGGCACAACAGGTCAATTTTGATGAAAGATGGAGTTTTTGAATGGTTTGGTATGAGTTGGAATGTGTATGGTAAGAAATTGGGTAAATCGTGAAGCTTGGTAAAATGGGGTTTTTGGTGAACTTTGTTCGATCATAACTTTTACCTCAGTTTTTAAAAATTGATGAAACTTGTCTAGAATTAAAGATCTTTGAAAACCCTTTCAATCGATATAAAATTTGTGAAATTTGAATTTTTTTGGAGGAAGTTATGATCATTCAAAGTTGGTGTTAAAAATATGAAATTCTGCAAAGTTGCAGAATTTCATGATTTCTGATATGTGCGAGCGCACACCCTCATGCGGACGCACACCCTGTAAAAATTTTGACTTGTGCGGACGCACACACCTGTGCGAGGCAGGGAAGTGCGTTCTGTTTGCAGCGCTAGCACAGCTTGTGCGCGCGCATATCTAAAGAAGAATTTCAACCTGTGTGGACGCACAGGCCTGTGCAGACGCACACGTCGGGAAGGCCAGTCTGTTGGGGGCGCTGGCACAGGTTGTGTAAGTGAACAAACCTTTTTAGTTTTGACACCTGTGCGTGCGCACACTTTTAAAAATTTCCTGGGCGTGCGCACGCACACCCCTATGCGGATGAATTTTGCTTTGTTTTCAACTATTTCACCTTCCCGGCGAGGTTGTAAGCTTTTATAACACCATTTAAGACTTTTCGGCCTAGTTTTGAGTAATAGAACATGGGATATAACTTAAGGGTTCTAGTACATGATTTTATGATGAATTAGAAAATGGAGGCCTAGGTTTCTGGTGTGCTGAGAATGGTTTGACGTTAGGTGAAGGATGATTGATATATGAGATAAGGAATAATGAACTGTTAAAATTTGGAACCTGAGTTATGAATGGACAGTGGTTGAGATGAGTCGAGGACTCGGATTGAGATTATGGATCTCTGTATACTGAAAATGTTTTTTTTTTGAAAACCACTGAAATAATGTTTTTACTGAGATTATGAGACGTTATGCGCCCGGCAGGGACGGTGGTTAATCCCGCCTGTCAAGGTAGCGGTGGCGGCGTAAGGACAGTGGTTAATCTCGCTTACGTTGAGATGTGAGGTCTGAAACAAGAGTATCCCACTCGCATCCCTTCGGATCTATAGGTGTGCAGGCGCCGGTACTTGGACAGTGAACCGGGCACTATATTTCGGGGGTTCCCATATGAAAAATTCGAAGGGCGACGTCTCCATGGAGATGTGTTGGGTTGGCAGTTGAATTGACAATGTGATATCACAGCCAGTAGGGCAGGCATTCATCACATGCATTTTCTATCTGTTTGTTTGCTTTACCGACTTGTAATTGTATGCCTAATTGAATAACATGCCTATTTGCTTACTTGATATACTTGCCTTGTATGTTTTTACTTGTGAATTACTTGCAGTGTTATTAATTATGCTTTCTACTGGGATTGAGGAGGTTCAGAAGGCAGTGGCGATGGGATCGCATGGAAGATAGGTTGGTGAAGGCTGTGGGACAGCGGTGTTTGTTTAGAATAGAAATCCCTTAAGATAGATTATCTGGTTTATTTATGAGAGGGTTTATATTATGCTTATTTGTTTTAGAATGCTTTAAGTTTGAATCTTGTGATGGATATGGAGCTTAGGATTGCCTTTGGCGTCCCGAGGTCTTATATCCTACATCACTGGGCACTGTTACCATACTGAGAACCTCCGGTTCTCATACCTTATCTTTGTTGTATTTTTCAGATGCAGGTCGCAACCCACCTCGGTGAGTTGCTTTGGATGGTGACAGAAGCGGAGGATCTTGGATTCTTTTGGAGTCTTTTGGTTTATCTTGTTTATGCATCTCTCCTTTTGTATTTTGTCTTTGCCTAGAGGCTTGTATTATGAGAGAAAAACTTGTATAAGCTACTTTTAAACTGTCAGGTTCTGTATACTCGTGTATGGTGGTGCAGATTTTACAACCACAAACTAACCGGCAAGTGCACCGGGTCGTACCAAGTAATACCTCAGGTGAGTGAGGGTCAATCCCACGAGGATTGATGGATTAAGCAACAATGGTTAAATGATTTACTTAGTTAGACAAACAGAAAATGGTGTTTGAGAATTCAAAAGCATGAAACAATAAATTCAGAAAATTAATAAAGCAAGCAGTAAACAAGTTGTGAATAATATATGGAGAAAACAGTTAAGGCTTTAGAGATATCTATTTTTCAGATTGACTTTTCTTACTAACTATTTTAATCATGCAAGATTTAATTCATGGCAAACTATATGTGACTAAACCCTAATTTCTTAGACCTTTTTAGTCTCCTCTAAAATTCATCAACCGCCAATTCCTTGGTCACTTAATTCCAATTAGAGGGTGAAGTTCAATTCTAGTTTATATGCCACAGAAATCCTAATTACCCAAATATAAGAGGATTATATGTCACGTATCCCGTTAAGTCCAGATAATTAGAAATTTAGGAGAATATGTTTTCAAGCTGTTGTTCAAGTAAAGAGCTTTTCCAAGTTATACAAGAACTCAATTAGAACAAGGGTCATACTTCCGTTCCACCCAAATTCATAAAATAAAGAACAAAAACAATTCTTGAATTATAAATCAGTACATGAATTAAAATAGAAAAAGTAATAATATCAATCCATACAATAGACAGAGCTCCTAACCTTAACAATGGAGGTTTAGTTGCTCATGGTTCAGAGAGAAAACTAGGATTCCAGTAAACTGTAAATTGGGCTGAGGTGGAATAATTGTGAATTGGAATGGAATAATCTCCCGACGAGAAGTTTCTTTTCTCTTTTATATCTAATCCTAAATTAATTTAAAATTTATTTTCCAAAACAAATATAATATCTTTTTCTATTTTAAAATAAAAATAAAGTTTAAATCAGAATTAATTAAATAATCGGCGTTTTCTGCGTTTTCTGCACGTGGCGCATGTCATGTGTACGCGTCAGTCACGCGTACGCGTCGATGGTCTTCTTCGCATGTCATGCACACGCTTACGGTACGCGCACTTGGTGCACAAAATTGTGATTGTTCATTCCTTGGTAACGGCGCCAAAAACTTAATACGCACGTTCATAATCTTAGTTCTTTGTCACAACTTCGCACAACTAACCAGCAAGTGCACTGGGTCGTCCAAGTAATAAACCTTACGTGAGTAAGGGTCGATCCCACGGAGATTGTCGGCTTGAAGCAAGCTATGGTCACCTTGTAAATCTCAGTCAGGCGGATTCAAATGGTTTTAGAGTTTTAATAATTAAAAGATAAATAAAACGTATAATAAAGATAGAGATACTTATGTAATTCATTAGTGAGAATTTCAGATAAGCATATGGAGATGCTTAGTTCCTTCTGAATCTCTGCTTTCCTACTGCCTTCATCCAATCCTTCATACTCCTTTCCATGGCAAGATGTATGTTGGGTATCACCGTTGTCAATGGCTACATCCCGTCCTCTCAGTGAAAATGGTCCAAATACGCTGTCACCGCACGACTAATCATCTGTCGGTTCTCGATCATGCTGGAATAGGATTCAGTAATCCTTTTGCGTCTGTCACTACGCCCAGTACTCGCGAGTTTGAAGCTCGTCACAGCCATCCCTTCCCAGATCCTACTCGGAATACCACAAACAAGGTTTAGACTTTCCGGATCTCAAGAATGGCCGCCAATAATTCTAGCTTATACCACGAAGACTCTGATCGTAGATCAGGAGGCTAAGAGATATGCATTCAAGCTTGTTTGCATGTAGAACGGAAGTATTTGTCAGGCACGCGTTCATGAGTGAGAATGGTGATGAGCGTCACATAATCATCACATTCATCATGGTCTTATGTGCGAATGAATATCTTAGAATAAAAATAAGCATGAATTGAATAGAAGAACAATAGTACTTTGCATTAATACTCGAGGAACAGCAGAGCTCCACACCTTAATCTCTGGTGTGTAGAAACTCCATCGTTGAAAATACATAAGAACATGGTCTAGGCATGGCCGAATGGCCAGCCTCCCAAATGGCATATGAATTTGAAAATAGGGAAAAAGACCCCTAGTCCAATAGTAAAAAGTTCTATTTATACTAAACTAGTTACAAGGGTTACAGAATTAAGTAAATGGTGCAGAAATCCACTTCCAGGCCCACTTGATGTGTGCTTGGGCTGAGCATTGAAGCTTTCATGTGTAGAGGTCTTCCTTGGAGTTGAACGCCAGTTTGTAACTTGTTTCTGGCGTTTAACTCTGCTTTGCAACTTGTTTCTGGCGTTTAACGCCAGAATAGGGCAGAAAGCTGGCGTTAAATGCCAGTTTGTGTCGTCTAAACTTGAGCAAAGTATGGACTATTATATATTTCTGGAAAGTCCTGGATGTCTACTTTCCAACGCAATTAAGAGCGCGCCATTTGAATCTCTGTAGTTCCAGAAAATAAACTTTGAGTGCAGGGAGGTCAGAATCCAACAGCATCTGCAGTCCTTCTTCAGCCTCTGAATCTGATTTTTGCTCAAGTCCCTCAATTTCAGCCAAAAATTACCTTAAATCATAGAAAAACACACAAACTCATAGTAAAGTCCAGAAATGTGATTTTTATTTAAAAACTAATAAAAATATATTAAAAACTAACTAAATCATACTAAAAACTATGTAAAAACAATGCCAAAAAGCGTATAAATTATCCGCTCATCACAACACCAAACTTAAATTGTTGCTTGTCCCCAAGCAACTGAAAATTAAATAGGATAAAAAGAAGAGAATATACTATAAATTCCAAAATATCAATAAAACTTAGCTCCAATCAGATGAGCGGGACTAGTAGCTTTTTGCCTCTGAACAGTTTTGGCATCTCACTTTATCCCTTGAAGTTCAGAATGATTGACATCTATAGGAACTCAGAATTCAGATAGTGTTATTGATTCTCCTAGTTCAGTATGTTGATTCTTGAACACAACTACTTTATGAGTCTTGGCCGTGGCCCTAAGCACTTTGTTTTCCAGTATTACCACCGGATACATAAATGCCACTGACACATAATTGGGTGAATCTTTTCAGATTGTGACTCAGCTTTGCTAAAGTCCCCAATTAGAGGTGTCCAGGGTTCTTAAGCACACTCTGTTTTTGCTTTGGACCTCAACTTTAACCGCTCAGTCTCAAGCTTTTCACTTGACACCTTCACGCCACAAGAACATGGTTAGGGATAGCTTGGTTTAGCCGCTTAGGCCAGGATTTTATTCCTTTAGGCCCTCCTATCCACTGATGCTCAAAGCCTTGGATCCTTTTTACCATTGCCTTTTGGTTTTAAGGGCTATTGGCTTTTTGCTCTTTCCTTTTGGTTTAAAGAGCTTTTGGCTTTTTCTGCTTGCTTTTTCTTTTTCTTTCTCTCTTTTTTTTCTCTCTTTTTTTTTCGCAAGCTTTTGTATTCACTGCCTTTTCTTGCTTCAATAATCAATTTTATGATTTTTCAGATTATCAATAATATTTCTCCTTTTTATCATTCTTTCAAGAGCCAATATATTTAACATTCATAAACAACAATATCAAAAGACATATGCACTGTTTAAGCATTCATTCAGAAAACAAAAAGTATTGTCACCACATCAAAATAATTAAACTGATTTCAAGGATGAATTCGAAATTCATGTACTTCTTGTTCTTTTGTAATTAAAGCATTTTTCATTTAAGAAAGGTGATGGATTCATAGGACATTCATAGCTTTAAGACATAGACACTTAAATACTAATGATCATGTAATAAGAGACAAACATAAACATAAAGCATAGTAAACAAAAAACAGAGAAAAATAAATAGACAAAGAGATTAAGGAACAGGTCCACCTTAGTGAGGGTGGCGTCTTCCTCTTCTTGAAAAACCAATGGTGCTCTTGAGCTCCTCTATGTCTCTTCCTTGTCTTTGTTGCTCCTCCCTCATAGCTCTTTGATCTTCTCTAATATCATGGAGAATGATGGAGTGCTCTTGGTGTTCCATCCTTAGTTGTCCCATGTTGGAACTTAATTCTCCTAGAGATGTGTTGATTTGCTCCCAATAGTTCTGTGGAGGGAAGTACATCCCTTGAGGCATCTCAGGGATTTCATGGTGAGGAATTTCCTCATGCTCTTGTTGAGGTCCATGATCTCTTGTTTGCTCCATTCTTTTCTTAGTGATGGGCTTGTCCTCTTCAATGAGGATGTCTCCCTCTATGTCAATTCTAGCCGAATTGCAGAGGTGGCAAATGAGGTGAGAAAAGGCTAACCTTACCAAAGTGGAGGACTTGTCAGCCACTTTGTAGAGTTCTTGAGGTATAATCTCATGAACTTCCACTTCCTCCCCAATCATGATACTATGGATCATGATGGCCCAGTCTACAGTAACTTCAGACCGGTTGCTAGTAGGAATAATTAAGCGTTGGATGAACTCCAACCATCCTCTAGCTACAGGCTTAAGGTCCGGTCTTCTCAATTGAACCGGCTTGCCTCTTTGGTCAACTTTCCATTGAGCTCCTTCCACACATATGTCCATGAGGACTTGGTCCAACCTTTGATCAAAGTTGACCCTTCTAGTGTAGGGGCGTGCATTTTCTTGCATCATTGGAAAGTTGAACGCCAACCTTGCATTTTCCGGACTGAAATCTAAGTATTTCCCCCGAACCATGGTAAGCCAATTCTTTTGATTCGGTTTCATACTTTGATCATGGTTCCTAGTGATCCATGCGTTTGCATAGAACTCTTGAACCATTAAGATCCTGACTTGTTGAATAGGATTAGAGAGAACTTCCCATCCTCTTCTTCTAATCTCTTGTTGGATCTCCGGATATTCGCTCTTTTAAGCTTAAAAGGGACCTCAGGGATCACCTTTTTCTTGGCCACAACTTCATAGAAGTAGTCTTGATGGACCTTTGAGATGAATCTCTCCATCTCCCATGACTCAGAGGTGGAAGCAATTACCTTCCGTTTCCTCTTTCTTGAGATTTCTCTGGCTTTAGGTGACATTAATGGTTATGGAAAAACAAAAAGTAATGCTTTTACCATACCAAACTTAAAAGGTTTGCTCGTCCCCGAGTAAAAGAAGAAAGGAAGTAGTAGAAGAAGAAGAAAATGGAGGAGATGGAAGGGGAATGTGTATTCGGCCAAGGGGGAGGAGTGGTGGTTGTAATGTGTGAAAATGGAGTAGTGTTGAGGGGTTTATATAGGGGTGGAGGGAAGGGTAGGTTTCAGCCATTAGGGTTGAGTTTGGGAGGGAAAAGAATTTGAATTTTGGAGGTAGGTGGGGTTTATGGGGAAGAGTGGATGGATGTGAGTGGTTAAGGGTATTTGGGGAAGAGGTATGGAGGTGATTGGTGAAGGGTATTTAGGGAAAAGAGTTATAAAAAGGTGTGAAGAGGAGAGAAGAAGAGGTGGGATAGGTGGGGATCCTGTGGGGTCCACAGATCCAGAGGGGTCAAGGACTTAACATCCTTGCTCCATTTAGGCGTGCAAACGCCCTTAGAATGCATGTCTGGCGTTAAACGCCAGCTTGCTGCTTGTTTCTGGCGTTTAACGCCAATTCCATGTTCTGTTCTGGCATTAAACGCCAATCTGGTGCTTGTTTCTGCCGTTTAACGCCAGCTTGATGCTTCTTTCTGGTGTTAAACGCCAGTTTGATGCTTCTTACTGGCGTTTACATGCCAGTAAGCTCTTCCTCCAGGGTGAGCTATTTTAAATGCTATTTTTCATTCTGTTTTTGATTTTTCAGTTGTTTTTTTGTGACTTCACATGATCATAAACCTAAAGAAAACATAGAATAGCAATGGAAAATAAATAGATAAAATTAAATAACATTGGGTTGCCTCCCAACAAGCGCTTCTTTAAAGTCAATAGCTTGACAGTGAGCTCTCATGGAGTCTCACAGATGTTCAGAGCATTGTTGGGACCTTCCAACACCAAACTTAGAGTTTGAATGTGGGGTTCAACACCAAACTTAGAGTTTGGTTGTGGCCTCTCAACACCAAACTTAGAGTTTGACTGTGGGGGCTTTGGTTGACTCTGCAGTGAGAGAAGCTTTTCATGCTTCCTTTCCATGGTTACAGAAGGAGATCCTTGAGTTTTAAACACAAGGTTGTCCTCATTCAGTTGAAGGACTAACTCTCCTCTGTCCACATCAATCACAGCTTTTGCTGTGGCTAGGAAGGGTTTTCTAAGGATGATGGATTCATCCTCATCCTTCCCAGTGTCTAGGATTATAAAATCAGCAGGGATGTAAAGGCCTTCAACCTTTACTAACAAGTCCTCTACTAATCCATAAGCCTGTTTCATTGATTTGTCTGCCATCTCTAGTGAGATTCTTGCAGCTTGTACCTCATAGATTCCTAGTTTCTCTATTACAGAGAGTGGCATGAGGTTTATCCCTGGCCCAAGGTCACACAGAGCCTTCTCAAAGGTCATGGTGCCTATGGTACAAGGTATGAAGAACTTTCCGGGATCCGGTTTCTTCTGAGGCAATGTCTGCCTTATCAATGTACTTAGTTCATTGGTGAACAAGGGGGTTCATCCTCCCAAGTATCATTACCAAATAAACTGGCATTCAACTTTATGATGGCTCCTAGATATTTAGCAACCTGCTCTTCAATGATGTCTTCATCCTCTTCAGAGGAAGAATAGTCATCAGAGCTCATGAATGGTAAAAGGAGGTTCAATGGAATCTCTATGGTCTCTATATGAGCCTCAGATTCCTTTGGTTCCTCAAAGGGAAACTCCTTATTGTTCAGTGAACGTCCCAGGAGGTCTTCCTCACTAGGATTCACGTCCTTCTTCTCCTCTCTGGGTTCGTTCACACCAAGTAAGGTAATGGCCTTGCACTCTCTTTTTGGATTCTCTTCTGTATTGCTTGGGAGAGTACTAGGAGGAGTTTCAGTGACTCTTTTACTCAGCTGGCCCACTTGTGCCTCCAAATTTCTAATGGAGGACCTTGTTTCATTATAAAACTTAGAGTGGCCTTAGATATATCAGAGACTATATTTGCTAAGCTAGATGGACTCTGCTCAGAATTCTCTGTCTGTTGCTGAATGGATGATGGAAAAGGCTTGCTATTGCTAAACCTGTTTCTTCCACCATTATTAAAGCCTTGTTGAGGCTTTTGTTGATCCTTCCATGAGAAATTTGGATGATTTCTCCATGAGAGATTATAGGTGTTTCCATAGGGTTCCCCCATGTAATTCACCTCTGCTATTGCAGAGTTCTCAGAATCATAAGCTTCTTCTTCAGAAGATGCTTCTTTAGTACTGTTGGATGCAGCTTGCAATCCATTCAGACTCTGAGAAATCATATTGACTTGCTGAGTCAATATTTTGTTCTGAGCCAATATGACATTCAGAGTATCAATTTCAAGAACTCCCTTCCTCTGAGGCGTCCCATTACTCACAGGATTCCTTTCAGAAGTGTACATGAACTGGTTATTTGTAACTATGTCAATGAGTTCCTGAGCTTCTGCAGGCGTTTTCTTTAGGTGAATGGATCCACCTGCAGAATGATCCAATGACATCTTAGATAATTCAGATAGACCATCATAGAATATATTCAGGATGGTCCATTCTGAAAGCATGTCAGCAGGACACTTTTTGGTCAGTTGCTTGTATCTCTCCCAAGCTTCATAGAGGGATTCACCTTCTTTCTGTTTGAAGGTTTGAACATCCACTCTAAGCATTCTAAGCTTTTGAGGAAGAAAGAACTTGGCTAAGAAAGTCGTGACCAGCTTATCCCAAGAGTTCAGGCTATCTTTAGGTTGAGAGTCCAACCATATTCTAGCTCTGTCTCTTACAGCAAACAGGAAAAGCATAAGCCTGTAGACGTCGGAATCAACCCCATTGGTCTTAACAGTATCACAGATCTACAAGAATTCAGTTAAGAACTGAAAAAGGATCTTCTGATGGAAGTCCATGAAACTTGCAATTCTGTTGCATCGGAGAAACTAATTGAGGCTTTAGCTCAAAATTGTTTGCTCCAATGGCAGGGATTGAGATGCTTCTTCCATGTAAGTTGGAATTTGGTGCAGTAAAGTCACCAAGCATCTTCCTTGAATCTCCACCATTATTATTATTTTCGGCCATGTCTACTTCTTTTTCGAAAATTTCTGTCAGATTTTCTCCAGAGAGTTGTGCTTTAGCTTCCCTTAGCTTCCTCTTCAGATCCCTTTCAGGTTCAGGATCAGCTTCAACAAGAATGTTCTTATCCTTGTTCCTGCTCATATGAAAAAGAAGAGAATAGAAAAGAAAATATGGAATCCTCTATGTCACAGTATAGAGATTCCTTATATGAGTATAAGAAGAGAAGAATAGAAGAAGGAAAAGATAAGAATTCAAACACAGATGAGAAGAGTGGGTTCGAATTTTTGAGTGAAAGAGGGGTGTTAGTAGATAAATAAATAAATAGAAGGAGATGAGAGAGGGGAAAATTCGAAAATTAAAAATAAAAAAAATATTTTTTTGTTTTTATTTTGACTATTAATTAGAATTCGAAATTTAAGATGGAAAATAAAATTAAATTAAAATTTAAGACAATTAGTTAATTAAAACAAATTTTGAAAAAGGGGTTAGTAATTTTCGAAATTAAGAGAGAGAAAAGTAGTTAGGTGGTTTTGAAAAAGATATGATTGAAATAGTAAACTTTTAAAATCAAACAAAAAGTTAAGTGGTTAATTGAAAAAGATTTGAAAATCAAATTTGAAAAGATAAGAAGTTAGAAAAGATTTTGAAATTAAGTTTTGAAAAAGATATGATTGAAAGATATGATTGAAAATTTAATTTGAAAAAGATCTGAAAAGGAAATTAAAAAGATTTGATTTTGAAAATTAAAGTTGATTACTTGACTAACAAGAAACAAAAAGATATGATTTTAAAATTTAAAGATTGAACCTTTCTTAATAGGCAAGTAACAATCTTTATAATTTTTTTGAATCAATCACATTAATTGTTAGTAAAGATTTTGAAATTATAAAATAAAATAAGAAAAAGATTTTGAAAATCAATTTGAAATTTTCAAAAATATGAAAGAAAAAATGAAAAAAGATTTGATTTTTAAAAAAGATTTGAAAAAGATATAATTTTTAAATTGAAAATTTGACTTGACTCATAAGAAACAATTAAATTTAAAAACTTTTTGACTAAATCAAACCAAATTTTAGAAAATTTATGAGAGAATAAGGAAAAGATATTTTTTTGATTTTTGAATTTTTAATGAAGAAAGAGAAAAACAATAAAAAGACTCAAAATATGAAAATTATGAATCAAAACACACAATGCATGCAAGAACACTTTGAATGTCAAGATGAACATCAAGAATACTTTGAATGTCAAGATGAACACCAAGAACTTATTTTTGAAAATTTTTAAGAAAAGAAAAAACATGCAAGACACCAAACTTAAAAATTTTTAATGTTGAGACACTAACAAATTGAAAATGCATATGAAAAACAAGAAAAGACACAAAACATAAAAATGCAAAGATCAAACAAAGGAGATCATCAAGAACAACTTGAAGATCAAGAAGAACATATGATGAATTTTCAAAAATTAAAGAAAATTATAAAAGCATGCAATTGACACCAAACTTAAGAATTGACACTATACACAAACAAGAAACACAATATTTTTGGTTTTTATGATTTTATTAATTTTTTTTTGGATTTTTCAAAAATTATTTGGAAAAAGAAAAAATAAGGATTTCAAAATTTTTAATGAGAATTTCAGGAATCATGCAATATTAGTCTAAAGCTCCGGTCCAGGAATTAGACATGGCTTACTAGCCAGCCAAGCTTTCATTGAAAGCTCCGGTCCAAAACACTAGACATGGCCAATGGCCAGCCAAGCTTCAGCATACATAGTTCAAGCATGTGAAGAGGAAGCCTCAGTCCAAAAGAATTTAGACATGGCTTTACAGCCAGCCAGGCTTCAACATGTTATCTTGAAACTCTAGAATTCATTCTTAAAAATTCTGAAGAATATAGAATAATTTAATTTTTTTTTTTGAAAATTTTTCGAAAATAAAAGAATAAAAACAAAAAGCTTAAAATTAAAATAAAATTACCTAATCTGAGCAACAAGATAAACCGTCAGTTGTCCAAACTCGAACAATCCCCAGAACGGCGCCAAAAACTTGGTGCACGAAACTGTGATTGTTCATTCCTTGGTAACGGCGCCAAAAACTTAATACGCACGTTCATAATCTTAGTTCTTTGTCACAACTTCGCACAACTAACCAGCAAGTGCACTGGGTCATCCAAGTAATAAACCTTACGTGAGTAAGGGTCGATCCCACGGAGATTGTCGGCTTGAAGCAAGCTATGGTCACCTTGTAAATCTCAGTCAGGTAGATTCAAATGGTTATAGAGTTTTAATAATTAAAAGATAAATAAAATGTAAAATAAAGATAGAGATACTTATGTAATTCATTGGTGAAAATTTCAGATAAGCGTATGGAGATGCTTAGTTCCTTCTGAATCTCTGCTTTCCTACTGCCTTCATCCAATCCTTCATACTCCTTTCCATGGCAAGCTGTATGTTGGGCATCACTGTTGTCAATGGCTACATCCCGTCCTCTCAGTGAAAATGGTTCAAATGTGCTATCACCGCAAGGCTAATCATCTGTCGGTTCTCAATCATGCTGGAATAGGATTCAGTAATCCTTTTGCGTCTGTCACTACGCCCAGCACTCGCGAGTTTGAAGCTCGTCATAGCCATCTCTTCCCAGATCCTACTCGGAATACCACAGACAAGGTTTAGACTTTTCAGATCTCAAGAATGGCCACCAATAATTCTAGCTTATACCACGAAGACTCTGATCGTAGATCAGGAGGCTAAGAGATATGCATTCAAGCTTGTTTGCATGTAGAACGGAAGTGTTTGCCAGGCACGCGTTCATGAGTGAGAATGATGATGAGCGTCACATAATCATCACATTCATCATGTTCTTGTGTGCGAATGAATATCTTAGAATAAGAATAAGCATGAATTGAATAGAAGAACAATAGTACTTTGCATTAATACTCGAGGAACAACAGAGCTCCACACCTTAATCTATGGTGTGTAGAAACTCCACCGTTGAAAATACATAAGAATAAGGTCTAGGCATGGCCGAATGGCCAGCCTCCCCAAATGGCATATGAATTTGAAAATAAGGAAAAAGACCCCCAGTACAATAGTAAAATGTTCTATTTATACTAAACTAGTTATTAAGGTTATAGAATTAAGTAAATGATGCAGAAATCCACTTCCGGCCCCACTTTATGTGTGCTTGGGCTGAGCATTGAAGCTTTCACGTGTAGAGGTCTTCCTTGGAGTCTAACGCCAGTTTGTAACTTGTTTCTGGCGTTTAACTCTGCTTTGCAACTTGTTTCTGGCGTTTAACGCCAGAATAGGGCAGAAAGTTGGCGTTAAACGCCAGTTTGCGTCATCTAAACTTGGGCAAAGTATGGACTATTATATATTGCTGGAAAGCCCTGGATGTCTACTTTCCAACGCAATTGAGAGAGTGCCATTTAGATTCCTGTAGCTCCAGAAAATCCACTTTGAGTGCAGGGAGGTCAGAATCCAACAACATCTGCAGTCCTTCTTCAGCCTCTGAATCTGATTTTTGCTCAAGTCCCTCAATTTCAGCCAGAAATTACCTGAAATCATAGAAAAACACACAAACTCATAGTAAAGTCCAGAAATGTGATTTTTATTTAAAAAGTAATAAAAATATATTAAAAACTAACTAAATCATACTAAAAACTATGTAAAAACAATGCCAAAAAGTGTATAAATTATCCGCTCATCAGCATGCGTCGCTCCTTGCTGGCCATCTCCTTTAATTCTTGTGCTCCTTTCATTTGTGTAGGCTTCCTCTTCATCCTCTAAGCAATTCCGGCCCTATATGGCCTTCTTCTCTTTTTCTGCGGAAACTCCATCAAATCCAACCAAATGCTACCTAAAATAAATAGAATTTGCACACGACTCAAAGTAGCATTCATAGTGGTTAAAAGATAATTAATTCTTGATTAAACTCACTCAAGTTAAATGCAAATTCACTAGGAAAAGATAGGAAAGATGCTCACGCATCATATGGCTAGCCGGCTTAAACTCCGTGAGCCGTGGCTAGTTTCCTATGATATTATATACTTATATTTTGTTGTATCTTATCTGTTTCTTGTGCCTTAAGCTAGTAGCTTCGTTAGTACGTTTTGCGCTTTTGAAATCCTGTTTTTGAGCTATATCTTTTATCGGGCTTCTAGATTATACTATTATTTCTATATATATATATATATATATATATATATGTGTGTGTGTGTGTGTGTGTGTGTGTGTGTGTGTGTGTGCTTAGAACTGTCGTAATCTCTGATTGATCTTTGCTTTACGACGTGAAGTAAAGCATAGGCTAATTAGGGTGTTACATTTAGTTGTATCAGAGCGGTTCGTCCTCGTGAGCCTGAGGGATGGACCGATTGTGCTTCATTGCATACTTTGTGTGTCTTTTCTTTGATGCTATTAGGTTATCTACTTGATATATGCATATCATGCTTGTTTGTGAGTGCCTGTTTGGGATAATTGAAGTACTAGGCTTTTGATATTAAGACTGATCACCTTGATATCGATTGTTTGGTGTAGACAGGAATCCTAATGGCCACTCGCGGGCGAGGTCGGACACGTACCCGAGAAAGTAGGAATGAGCAACCGGCTGATAACCATGCCAAGTTTATGGCGGCCATCGCTAACTTAGCGAACATCATGGAAGCAAATGCTGCTGTGACTCTGTAAGCTGTGCAGAGGTTACGCCAACCGGCGGGGAATGGCAACGGGAACGGAGAAGGAAATGCCAATGATAATGCTGAGGGAAACGGTGATAACACGGGAGGAGTTCCGATGACCTTGGCATCGTTCCTCAATGTTCATCCGCCAACTTTCTGAGGATCCACAAATCCTACTGAAGCAGATCACTGGTTCCAGGCTATGGAGCGTGCTTTACAGGCGCAGCATGTCCCCCTCAATCAATATGTCGAGTTTTCTGCTTATTAGCTAGCGGGAGAGGCCCAGCCCTGGTGGCAAGCAGAGTGTTGCTTGCTACAACTTCAGAACGCCAATATTCCATGGGAGGTGTTTCAAACAGCTTTTTATAAGAAGTATTTCCCTAAGTCTATAAGGGAAGCAAAGGAGATGGAATTGATGCAGCTAAAGCAAGGTTCCATGTCTGTGGCAGATTACACCAAAAAGTTTGAGGAACTAAGTTTGAAAATGTCAGAGTTACCTTTTGATCTGCATGTACATACTCCGCATCAGACAGTTATGACTAGGTCAGGTTGTAGACAAGTAGGTTTCAAGCTCGAGGGTAGAGACTTTGTGCATGATTTGATCTGTTTACCAATGGTAGGGCTAGAGATGATTTTGGAGTTTAATTGGTTGTCAAAGAATCGGGTTTTGTTGGATTATTTTGAACGGATAATTCGATTTATACCGGACGGAGAAAATGGAGTCGGTGGTAGCTACGGGATATTACCTGAACTCTGTAATGGTGCATTGTAGTGGGAAAGAGTGTTAGGGCTATATTCTGTTGGCTGCTAATGCTTTGGGTGATGCCCAGAACTTGGATCAGATATCGGTGGTTAGAGAATTTTCAGAAGTATTCTCGGAAGATATCCCTGAGTTTCCACCTCAAAGGGAAATTGAATTTGCGATTGAATTGGTGCCGGGAGCCGTACCAGTATTGATTGCGTCGTATAGAATGGCTCTAATAGAGCTGGCAGAGTTAAAGACTCAGTTGGAGGAGCTTCTGAACAAGAGGTTCATTCGGTCGAGTGTATCACCGTGGGGAGCGCCAGTTTTATTAGTAAAGAAGAAGGATGGAGGAATGCGATTATGTGTGGATTATCAAAAGCTGAACAAAGTGACTGTGAAGAACAAGTACCCGCTACCAAGGATACATGACTTGATGGATCAATTGCAAAGAGCTGGAGTGTTTTCCAAAATTGATTTGACATTCGGTTACCGTCAAATAAGGGTGAGAAAGGATGATATCCCCAAGACTGCGTTCAGGACACGCTATGGACACTACGAGTTTGTGATAATATCCTTTGGGTTAAGGAATGCACCTGCTGTTTTCATGGATTACATGAACAGAGTGTTTCATCCCTTTTTGGACAAATTCGTGGTGGTTTTCATAGATGACATCTTGGTTTACTCTAAGACGGCAAAGAAGCATGAGGAGCACTTGAGGATTGTGATGCAAATCCTAAAGGAGCGAAAGTTGTACGCTAAGTTATCGAAGTGTGAGTTTTGGAAGGAGGAAGTGAAGTTCTTAGGTCATGTGGTGAGCACAGGAAGAATAGCCGTAGACCCTTCGAAGGTAGAAGCGGTGATGGAATGGGAAAGACTGACGACTGTGACGGAAGTCAGGACCTTTTTGGGTTTAGTCGGATATTACCGAAGATTTATCGAAGGATTTTCCCAGATTGCGCTACCAATGACGAAATTAACAAGGAAAGAGGTGCCATTTGTGTGGACGTCGGAGTGTGAAGAGAGTTTTCAAATTTTGAAGTAGAAGTTAACTTCAGCGCCAGTTTTAATTTTGCCGGAATCGCATGAACCATTCGAAGTCTATTGTGATGCATCATTGAAAGGTTTGGGTTGCGTGTTGATGCAACACGGGAATGTGGTGGCTTACGCATCCGTCAGCTGAGACCGCATGAGGTGAATTACCCCACTCATGACTTGGAATTAGCGGTGATTGTGTTTGCATTGAAAATTTGGAGACACCACTTGTACAGAGTAAGGTTTAGCGTCTTTTCTGATCATAAGAGTCTCAAGTACATCTTTGATCAGAAAGAGCTTAATATGCGCCAGAGGAGGTGGATGAAGTTGCTTAAAGATTATGATTTCGAGTTGAGTTATCACCCTGGAAAGGTGAACGTGGTAGCAGACGCTTTGAGTCGGAAGTCTTTGACAATAGCTTGGATGAGGATTAAGGAAGAGGAGTTAGTAGATAAGTTTGTGGATTTTAAGCTGGATATTGGTGAAGTTTCCGGAAGAGCTTGTTTAAATCAGTTGCAGATTTTGATTACGTTTAAGACAGATATTCAGAGGGCTAAGCAAGATGAGCAGAAGCTTCAACAATTGTTCCAACCAGTTGGTGATAAGAGGCGCGAAGAATTCACTAAGGATGATGAAGGGTTATGGAGGTACAAGGGAAGGATTTGCATACCGGATGTTGGGAGTTTGAGACAAGATTTGTTGTCGGAAGCTCACAACAGTGGATTTTCCATTCATCCCAAAAGCACGAAGATGTATTATGACTTGAAGAAGATGTTCTGGTGGCCTGGGATGAAAGGTGATGTAGCAACAGTGGTATCCAAGTGTCTAACTTGCCAGAAGGTGAAGATAGAGCATCAAAAAACGTCAGGATTGCTACAACCACTTGAGATTCCTCAGTTGAAGTGGGAAGGAATCGCGATGGATTTTGTGACCGGTTTACCGAGGACTAGGTCGGGATTTGTTACGATTTGGGTGATCGTGGATCGCTTAACGAAATCTGCTCATTTTCTGCATATCTGAGTAAACTGTTCTATGGAGGAGTTGGCGAGATTGTACATCAGGGAGATAGTAAGGTTGCATGGTGTGCCATCGAGCATAGTATCGGACCGTGATTCCCGATTCACATCAAGGTTTTGGGGAGCTTTCCAAAGAGCTTTTGGTACGAAGCTATGTCTTAGTACCGCATATCATCCGCAAACCGATAGACAGTCAGAAAGGACTATTCAGACGTTGGAGGATATGCTGTCAGCATGTGTTTTAAACTCGAAAGTTGGAACCGATACATGCCATTAGTGGAGTTTGCATACAACAACAGCTTTCATGCGAGCATTGGGATGGCTCCTTATGAGGCCTTGTATGGGCAAAAGTGCCAGTCTCCACTTTGTTGGTATGAATCTGGTGAAGCAAGTGTTTTGGGTCCTGAGGTAATAGCAGAGACTACTGAGAACATTAAGAAGATTCGTGCACGGATTCTAACTACTCAGAGTCGACAGAAGAGTTATGCGGATCAGAGAAGGAAACCACTAGAGTTTAAAGTGGGAGAACATGTATTTCTTCGGGTGACACCGACAACTGGGATTGGAAGAGCAATTAAGACCAAGAAGTTGAACCCAAGATATATAGGACTATTTGAGATTCTGAAAAGATTCGGGTCGGTGGCGTATCAAGTCGCTTTGCCACCTCATCTGTCTAACTTGCATGACATATTCCACGTGTCACAACTCCATAAGTACACGTTGGATGCGGCTCATGTGTTGGAGCCTGAGTCGGTTGAGTTGAAGGAGAACTTAACTTTCCAAGTAACGCCAGTGAGAATCGATGACACTAGTGTGAAGAAGCTGTGAGGGAAAGAAGTTTAGTTGGTTAAAGTTGCTTGGGAGCGAGTAGGAGTTGAAGAGCACACTTGGGAATTGGAGTCCGAAATGCGAAAGGATTATCCCAAGCCTTTCTCAGGTAATTCAAATTTTGAGGGCAAAATTTCTTATTTGGTGGGGAGAATGTAAGAATAGCAATTAATCAACTGGTTAATCAAGTAATTAATATTGCCCATATTAGATTTCGAAAAGTTAGAGTGAGAAATTGAGGATTAAAAGGTAATTTTTGGACTCAGTGGGTCTTTCTGAGTTAGAAAATGTGCTTTCTGCAAAAAACCGCAAAAAATTGCGAACCGACAGTTGAACCGGTTGAAGCAGTTCAAGTCTGCCTGGTACCGGATGAAAAAAAGTGAAAACAGTAATAAAAAACCTTAGAAAAATGTTAGAAATGGAAAACCGAGCGTTAATTTTAAAGGTTTGGCCCGAAGTTAGGTCAAACGGGCTAAAAACGCTAACGGATTGGACCGGGCCCAAGTTGGGCCCAAGCCCAATATATAAAAGGGTTCATTAAGTGAACCCAATCAGCTCCAACACTCAAACACACACCCCCACATGCTGAAAAGAAGAAGAAGGAGAGAAAACACCATTGACACTATTCACCCCTCTTCTTCTCTTGCTCATATCTTGAGCTACAGAGCTCCGATCGCCGCACCATTTACGGCTACGCGTTCCTTGTGAAGAGCTCTACAAAACTCATACAAGAAACTGGAGAGGTAACCATGAAATCATTTTTATTCTTCTCTCCAAAAATTTCGGTTTTTAGGGTTTGTGATTAAGTGAGTTTTTGTGATTTTGGATGTTTAGGTTTGCTCTAAGCCTTGCTTAACATTGGGTTTTGACATCCAAATCTGTTGGAAGAGGTAAGAGCCATTAAACTCTAGTGAATTTATGTTTAATTGGAGCCCTAGGTTGATTTGAGGTGATTTATATGTATATAGTTTGATTATTGTGGTTTTGGGAGCTTTTGGAAACTTATTGTGCTTATTGGAGTGGAATTGAAAGCTTGGATTTTGGTTGGGAGCTTGTTTGGGCTAAATTGGAGTTTTGGAGCATATAGGGAATCGGCCAAGGTATGGTTTTGATTTCCTCTATCTAGTATATAATATTCATGGACACTTAGGCTTGTGACACCCATATGATAGGTTTGAATTTAAATGGTTGTTGAGTTGTTAAATGATGATATGTGGTGTTTTATGATGAATAAATGATTGTTGGGTTTGAGTATGATGAGTGATGGTAATATGATAATGATGATTGTGTAAATTGAAAAGGTATAATGATGATATAAGTGATGTTGAATTTGATGAATTGGCATTATGGTTATAAAATTGTGATATATTGGTTTTGATGTTGAAGAAGATGAAACGTGAAGGGAAATATGGTAATGTTGGTGTATTAGGGCACAACAGGTCAATTTTGATGAAAGATGGAGTTTTTGAATGGTTTGGTATGAGTTGGAATGTGTATGGTAAGAAATTGGGTAAATTGTGAAGTTTGGTAAAATGGGGTTTTTGGTGAACTTTGTTCGATCATAACTTTTGCCTCGATTTTCAAAAATTGATCAAACTTGTCTAGAATTAAATATCTTTGAAAACCCTTTCAATCGATATAAAGTTTGTGAAATTTGAAATTTTGTGGAGGAAGTTATGATCATTCAAAATTGGTGTTAAAAATCTGAAATTCTGCAAAGTTGCAGAATTTCATGATTTCTGATATGTGCGAGCGCACACCCTCATGTGGACACACACCCTGTAAAAATTTTGACCTGTGCGGATGCACACACCTGTGCGCACGCACAGGCAGGAAATTGTGTTCTGTTTGCAACACTAGCACAGCTTGTGCGTGCGCATATCTAAAGAAGAATTTCAACCTGTGCGGACGCACACATCAGGAAGGACAGTCTGTTGGGAGCGCTGGCACAGGTTGTGCGAGTGAACAGACCTTTTTAGTTTTGACCCCTGTGCGTACGCACCCCCCTGTGCGTGCGCACACTTTTAAAAATTTTCTGGGCATGCGCACGCACACCCCTGTGCGGACGCACACGCTCTGTTTCTCAAATTTTGCTTTGTTTTCAACTATTTCACCTTTCCGACGAGGTTGTAAGCTTCTATAACACCATTTAAGACTTTTGGGCCTAGTTTTGGTAATAGAACATGGGATATAACTTAAGGGTCCTAGTACATGATTTTATGATGAATTAGAAAATAAAGGCCTTGGTTTCTGGTGTGCTGAGAATGTTTGACGTTAGGTGAAGGATGATTGATATATAAGATGAGAAATGATGAACAGTTGAAATTTGGAAACTGAGTTATGAATGGACAGTGGTTGAGATGATTCGAGGACTCGGATTGAGATGATGGATCTCTGTATACTGAAAATATTTTTTTTGAAAACCACTGAAATAATGTTTTTACTGAGATTATGAGACGCTATGCGCCCGACAGGGACGGTGGTTAATCCCGCCTGTCGAGGTAGCGACGGCGGTGTAAGGATAGTGGTTAATCCGCTTATATTGAGATGTGAGGTCTGAGGCAAGATTATCCCACTCGCATCCCTTCGGATCTATAGGCGTGCAGGCGCCAGTACCTAGACAGTGATCCGGGCACTATATCTTGGGGCTTCCCATATGAGAAATCCGAAGGGCGACGTCTCCATGGAGATGTGTCGAGTTGGCAGTTGAACCGACAATGTGATATCACAGCCAGTAGGGCAGGCATTCATCATATGCATTTCCTATCTATTTGTTTGCTTTGCTGACTTGTAATTGTATGCCTAATTGAATAACATGCCTATTTGCTTACTTGATCTACTTGCCTTGTATGCTTTTACTTGTGAATTACTTGCATTGTTATTAATTGTGCTTTCTACTGGGATTGAAGAGGTTCAGAAGGCAGTGGTGATGTGATCGCATGGAGGATAGGTTGGTGAAGGCTGTGGGACAACGGTGTTTGGTTAGAATAGAAATCCCTTAAGATAGATTACCCGGTTTATTTATGATAAGGTTTATATTATGCTTATTTGTTTTAAAATGCTTTAAGTTTGAATCTTGTGATGGATATGGAGCTTAGGATTGCCTTTGGCATCCCGGGGTCTTATATCCTACATCACTGGGCACTGTTACCATACTGAAAACCTCCGGTTCTCATACCATATCTTTGTTATGTTTTTCAGATGCAGGTCGCAACCCACCTCGGTGAGTTGCTTTGGATGGTGACAGAAGCGGAGGATCTTGGATTCTTTTGGAGTCTTTTGGTTTATCTTGTTTATACATCTCTCCTTTTGTATTTTGTCTTTTCCTAGAGGCTTGTATTATGAGAAAAAAACTTGTATAAGCTGCTTTTAAACTGTCAGGTTCTGTATACTCGTGTATGGCTAGCCGGCTTAAACTCCACGAGCCGTGGCTAGTTTCCTATGAAATTATATACTTATATTTTGTTGTATCTTATCTGTTTCTTGTGCCTTAAGCTAGTAGCTTCGTTAGTATGTTTTACGCTTTTGAAATCCTGTTTTTGAGCTATATCTTTCATCGGGCTTCTAGATTATACTATGCTTTCTATATATATATATATATATATATATATATATATATATATATATATATATATATATATATATATATATATATTATGTATGAGCTTAGAACTGTCGTAATCTATGATTAACCTTTGCTTTACGACGCGAGGTAAAGCTTAGGCTAATTAGGGTGTTACACGAACGAATTTTAGCATCCTTTGAGATAGAAATAATTTGTATCAATAAGAATATCTTAACTCAATCTCCACGGGTGGATTGCCACCTCATACATTGAAGGTAAAAAAAGGTTCTCCTTTGATGTTACTAAGAAACATAGATCCTAAGGCAGACTTATGCAATGGCATAAGGTTACTGTGTCGAGGAACTTTTCGAAACATGTTAGACGTGGAAATCTTAACAGGTCATCACTCTAGGTTGTAGTACCTTAAGCTTTATAATCTGAGTGTCGGTGTTCTAGGATTGCCTCTGGCATTCCCAAGACCTTATATCTTATGTGCATGGAACCTTTACAATGCTGAGAACCCCCTGATACGAAACTTGTTGTCGGTCTAGATTTTCTTCCTAGAGAAAGGAATTACTTCGTTGTAAGCATAGCTCCAAACCAACAAACAACTCTCATCAAATTAAAATATGGTTTTGTCACAAGTACAAACCCCAATAAGAATTAACCGAAGTATTTAGACTCCGGATCGTCTCACAAGGAATTGCAATGAAGTGCTCAATTATTGGCTATGAGGGTGCAAGGGGGTTTGATTTTGTATTTTTGCAAGAAAATAAAGGGCAAAAAAAATTAAATGACAAGAAGAGTAAATCAAGAAATTAAAGAAAGCAATCAATAAAGAGAGACATTCATGGCAAGGTTTGAGATCATAGGCTTTCTATCCTAGTCATTAATCGTAACAATACTTAACAAGAATTTATCTTACTTTGTCATCCCCAATGTTGGAAGAAGGTGTAAGTTATCTTCCATTAGAGAAAGTCAAACAAGACTAGTTAACCTCAATCCAAATGTCCTAATCAACTCACTAATGGAATTAGCAAGAGATTAGAGTCAATGGAAATAATATTAACTAACAACTCTAGATCACTGATAAACCACTATTTTATGGTTTATATTGTGCTTAATTGTGTGGTTTTATCAAATCTTTACCCACTTATTCATATGATTAGCATGCATTTATAATTCTTTTCTAAAAATACTTCATGGTTGAAAACTTGCTTCCTAGAGACTTTTAATTTTTATATTTTAATTATCCTTTATTCCATTCGATGCCGTGATCTGTGTGTTAAGTGTTTCAGGCTTTATAGGGCATGAATGACTTGGAGATTGGAAAGAAGGCTTGCAAAAATGGAAGGAACACAAGAAATTGAGGAGATGACCAGCGAGAAGTGACGCAGATGCATGGCTCACACGACCGCGCGGATTGGAAACTGCACAAGTGATGCGAAGGCGTGGACGACGCGCACGCGTGACAAGGCAAAACGCTGGATGACACGAATGGCTGGATGACGCGATCGCGTGACGTGCGCGATCTGCAGAATCTGCAGATTTCACTGGGGGCAATTTTGGGCCCTGTTTTGACCCAGTTTTTGGCCCAGAAAAGCAGATTAGAGCCAGGGAACATGCAGAGACCAGAGGACAACATTCATTCCGCATAATTTTAGTTTTAGATCTGATTTTACTCCTCCTCTAGGTTTTCTCTCTACACATTCATAGTTCTTAGGATTTTGATTTTATTGCTTTTTAGACTGGGATATTGAGAAGAGTTATTACCTCCGTCAAGACTTCGTCATTCTAGTTTGTTTCCTTACTTGTCACTTACTCTTCAATATCCTTCATTTACTCAGAATTATTATTGGATTATTTTTAGAATTTATTAATACAAGAACTATTTTTATTTTTAATTGATCCTTTTGATTATTATTTATCATGTCTTTCAATATTTCCTTTTCTTATTTCATCGATTTTACAAACATAATGAGCGAGTAGTTCCATAACTTGATTGGGAGTTGATTGACAGGAAGACCTTGAGTTGGATGCTCAAGAGTAAAATTATAGTTGGGTTTCACGTTGGGTCGCCCTCTAATCACTAACACTAGTTCTTCCCAAGGGAGAGGATTAGAACTTGTGAATAGAAATTGACTTCTAACTTGCTTAACTTTCCTTTACCTGGTAAAGGATAACTGAGTAGGCAACCTTTAATTATCACTTTTATCTTGAGAGAACTCCATCAAGGATAGGGCTTCCAACTAATCTACTGCCGGTCAAGGTTTTTATTTAATTTACATAAATTCTCTGATTTAAATTCCTATTTATCAACTCAACCAATTTTAGAAAACATCTGATTAATAAAATAGCACATCTTTCTGCAACTCGTTGGGAGACGACCTGGGATTCATACTCCAAGTATTTTAATTTTAATTTTGTGACAACCTTTCTAAATTGATAAGCAAATTTTCGGTGGGTTAAGAATTGTACTTGCAACGTATCTCTTATAACAATTTCTTAACTCACAAATTTCTGCCACGTAAATTTTTGGCGCCGTTGCCGGGGAGTTGCAATAGAGTGCTAAGTTATTGATTGGAATTTATTTATTTGTATTTTATTTTTTTTTTTTTGTTACTATGAGCTGCATGTTTCTTTTGTTAAATGATGCGTTCACTTCCTTATCCAAGCTTACCAGTATTTGATCCTGAGATTGAAAGAACTACTTCACGTATAAGGCAAGCTCGGTGTCGGTTAGTCCTCTCCGAGGGTGAATCTAAAACATCACTTGAGGAAGAAACAAGCCCCCATTCTACTGATTTGGTTGATTGGTGCACGAAATTGTGATCTCAGGCAACGGCGCCAGAAACTCTGTACGCACGTCTTAATAAATCATTTTTCATTCACAACTTCGATACAACTAACCAGCAAGTGCACTGGGTCGTCCAAGTAATAAACCTTACGTGAGTAAGGGTTGATCCCACGGAGATTGTTGGTATGAAGCAAGCTATGGTCACCTTGTAAATCTCAGTCAGGCGGATATCAAAAGGTTATGGAGTTTTCGAAATTAAATAATAAGTAAACATAAAATAAGGATAGAAACACTTATGTAATTCATTGGTGAGAATTTCAGATAAGCGTACAGAGATGCTTTCGTTCCTCTGAATCTCTGCTTTCCCACTGTCTTTATCCAATCAGTCTTACTCCTTTCTACGGCTGGCTTTATGTAAGGACATCACCGTTGTCAATGGCTACTTTTAATCCTCTCTGGAAAATGGTCCGATGCACTGTCACTGCATGGCTAATCGTCTGGAGGCATCACCCTTGTCAATGGCTGCATCCTATCCTCTTGTGAAAATGGTCCAAATGCTCTGTCAAAGCACGGCTAATCATCTGAGGTTCTCGATCATACTGGAATAGCATTCACACTCCTTTTGCGTCTGTCACTACGCCCAGCACTCGCGAGTTTGAAGTTCGTCACAGTCATTCAATCCCAGAGTCCTACTCGGAATACCCCAGACAAGGTTTAGACTTTCCGGACTCTTATGAATGCCGCCATCAATCTAGCTTATACCACGAAGATTCTGATTAAGAGATCCAAGAGATACTCATTCAATCTAAGGTGGAACGGAAGTGGTTGTCAGGCACGCGTTCGTGGGGGAATGATGATGATTGTCACATTCATCACATTCAGGTTGAAGTGCGAATGAATATCTTAGAAGCGGAATAAGTTGAATTGAATAGAAAAATAGTAGTACTTTGCATTAATCTTTGAGGAACAGCAGAGCTCCACACCTTAATCTATGGAGTGCAGAAACTCTACCGTATGAAAATACATAAGTGATAATGGTTCAGGCATGGCCGAATGGCCAGTCCCCATGAAAGTCTAAGATAGCATAAAACTGATCAAAGATGTCTACTACAATAGTAAAAAGTCCTATTTATACTAAACTAGTTACTAGGGTTTACAGAAGTAAGTAATTGATGCATAAATCCACTTCCGGGCCCCACTTGGTGTGTACTTGGGCTGAGCTTGAATGTTACACGTGTAGAGGTCAATCTTGGAGTTGAACGCCAGTTTGTAACGTATTTTTGGCGTTCAACTCTAGCTTGTGACGTGTTTCTGGCGTTTAACTCCAGACAGCAGCGTAGAACTGGCGTTCAACGCCCTTTTACATCGTCTAAACTCGGCCAAAGTATGGACTATTATATATTGCTGGAAAGCCCTGGATGTCTACTTTCCAACGCAATTAGAAGCGCGCCATTTTGAGTTCTGTAGCTCCAGATAATCCACTTTGAGTGGAGGGAGGTCAGAATCCAACATCATCAGCAATCCTTCTTCAACCTCTGAATCTGATTTTTGCTCAAGTCCCTCAATTTTAGCCAGAAAATACCTGAAATCACAGAAAAATACACAAACTCATAGTAAAGTCCAGAAATGTAAATTTAACATAAAAACTAATGAAAACATCCCTAAAAGTAACTAGATTCTACTAAAAACATACTAAAAACAATGCCAAAAAGCGTATAAATTATCCGCTCATCATTGATTTACGTGCAGGTGACATGGCAGCACCTAGAAGAATTACTATCTAGGAGGCTGGAGCCCCTGATTTCTCAATGCAACCGTTTCAAGCGCATCACCCAGTAGTGGCTACAGATTTTGAAATAAAGACTGCACTGCTCAATTTGATGCCTAAGTTTCATGGCTTACCTTCTCAAGAGCCTATCAAGCACCTGAGAGATTTCCAAGTAGCCTGTTCTACTGCCAGGCGTGATGGTGCAGATGAAACTTCTATTCTGTTGAAAGCTTTCCCGTTCTCTCTTGAGGGAAAGGCGAGAGAGTGGTACTACACTCAACCCACAGCAACCGTATCTGACTGGGATACGCTTAGAAGAGAATTTTTGGAAAAATTCTTCCCAGTTGAAGTTACTGATAAACTGAGGAAAGACATTTCCATGATTGTTCAGGATGAGTCCGAGACTCTCTACGAATACTGGGAGCGCTTCAACAACCTTCTGGAAGCATGTCCCCACCATATGATTGACAAGATAGTGTTGCTCGGCTACATCACACAGGGCATGAGGCCCCAAGATAAGACCACATTGGAAAGTGCTAGCAATGGGTCTATGAAAAAGTACAAGACCACTGATGAGGCATGGCAATTGATCAGCGACTTGGCTGAGTCTACAAGGAATCACAGGCAGAAACAAGGCCGTTCAAAAGCTGTTGCGGAGGTATCTTCTAGCAAAGAGACTACTGCTCTGACTCAGAGTATATGTGAGATGGCCAACTTACTGAAGCAGATGCAGTTGAGTCAACAACAAGCGCAGCAGAGCCAACAGTTAGTTCCACAGAGAGTGTGTGGGATCTGTGCTGATTATAGCCATTATACTAATGAATGTCCGCAGCTCCAGTAGGAAGACAACACTGTGGCAGCCACGCATAACTTCTATGACTGCCCCAACCAAGGGTACAATCAAGGTGGCAGTTACAACCATGGGTGGCAGGACAATCCCAACCAAGGTTGGAGGGACAATTCCAACCAGAATTGGAGAGACAACAATAATAGAGGAGGCAGAGACAATCAAAGAAATCAGAGGTGGAATAATAATAACAACAGGCAGCAGAACCAGAACCATCCTTACAGAGCACCTCACTTGAGGCAATCCTAAGGACCGCAACACAACCAATAGCAGACCTCTCAGATCATTTATCCCTCTTCATCTTCTAATGATGAGTTACTACAATCTATTGATCAGAGACAGCAGGCCATGGAAAACAACCTTACTTCTACTCTAAATGGTCTGAACTCTACCTTGCAAGCTCTTATCTCTCAAATTGGATCACTAAATAACTCCAACAACCAGCCTTTGGGCTCCAGTGGAATCCCCTCTCAACCATTGCCCAATCCAAAGAGTGGCATCAATGCCATTACCCTAAGGTCTGAAACCACACTGCAAGAGAGGAATCAGGAGGAGCCAAACCCACTAGAACACTCCTCAGCTGAAGAGGTGGTGGAAGTAGAGGATGCTGAAGAGAAAGAGGACATACAAGACATGGTTGAAGAAGAAGAAGTTCAACCACAGAAAGAAGCACTAAAGGATGCAGGCACTGCAGAAAACGTCCTTCCTATTCCATTTCCACAAATTGTAAGGAAGCCTAGGAAGCAGATGGAACTTGACTCCAAAATGGTAGAGATATTCAAAAAGGTTGAGGTAACTGTTTCCCATTTTGATGTTATTCAGCAGGTACCTAAATACGCAAAGTTTCTAAAAGATTTATGTATAAATAAAGACAAAATTAATGAATTAGAAACTATTCCTTTAGGTAGTTCTATATCTGCTTTAATGGGAGGTATACCTGAAAAGTGTAGTGATCCAGGTCCATGTATGGTTAATTGTACTATTAGTGGTGTGATATTTTCTGACTGCATGTGTGATCTAGGAGCATGTGTTAGTATAATGCCTTTGTCTATATATGATACTTTGAGGCTCCCTCCCTTGAAAAGGTCGGCAGCTCATTTTGTGTTAGCAGATAAAAGCATTATTATAGTGGTTGGAGTTGCTGAAGATGTATTAATGAGCATTAAGGGACTCACATTTCCCATTGATTTCTATATTCGGGAAATGCCCCCTAATGACTCAGGAAGGCCATCATCAATCCTTCTTGGAAGACCATTCCTGAAGACTTCAAAGTTCAAGCTAGATGCATTTTCTGAAACTTATTCATTTGAAATGGATGGCAGAATAGTGAAATTCAGTTTAAATGGGGCTATGAAGCACCCTCCGGATGACCTTTCTATCTCCCAGTGTGACATCATAGATGAAACTGTGGCTGAAGTTCACTAGGAGGATAATGAGGGCACTTCACCATTATCACCAGCCCCAGATAATCCAGAGCCTGACCATGAGCAGAAATTGGAATTAAAGCCCCTCCCTCCACACCTCAAGTATGCTTACCTTGAGGACAAGCAGAAGTTTCCAGTTATCATTGCAAGGGAACTCACTTCCCAACAAGAAGAACAGCTACTCAATGTGCTGAGGAAACACAAGAAAGAAATTGGATGGAGCCTGACGGATATAGTAGGCATCAGTCCTCAAGTTTGTGAGCACAGAATATTCCTGGAAGAGGGAGAAAAGCCTGTCCATCAACCTCAGAGAAGACTGAATCCCACCATCTTAGAAGTTGTCAAGAAAGAAGTGACCAGGCTACTTGAAGCAGATATTATTTACCCCATCTCAGATAGCGAATGGGTCAGTCCAGTACAAGTGGTGCCCAAGAAGTCTGGAATCACAACAGTAAGAAGTGAGCATGGAGAGCTTCTGACAACTAGAGTGCAGAATTCATGGAGAGTTTGCATTGACTATAGGCGTCTTAACCAAGCCACTCGCAAGGATCATTACCCCTTGCCATTCATTGATCAGATGCTTGATCGCCTGTCAAGTAAATCTCATTATTGCTTTTTAGATGGTTATACAGGCTATTTTCAAATCCATATAGCTCCTGAAGATCAGGAAAAGACTACTTTTACATGTCCTTTTGGAACTTATGCTTATAAGAGAATGCCCTTTGGCTTGTGCAATGCACCAGCTACTTTCCAAAGGTGCATGATGAGTCTTTTCTCTGACCTTATTGAGGACTGTATGGAGGTTTTTATGGATGATTTTAGCATTTATGGTGATTCATTTAGCCTTTGCTTGGATAGTTTATCTAGAGTATTAGATAGATGTGTCCGTACAAACCTTGTATTGAATTTTGAAAAATGTCACTTTATGGTTAGACAAGAGATTGTACTCGGACATGTTGTGTCTAATACTGGCATTTCTGTAGATCCAGCAAAGGTGGATGTTATTTCTAGTTTGCCTTACCCCTCCTCTGTGAGGAAAGTCCGTTCGTTCCTTGGCCATGCAGGTTTTTACCAAGATTCATTAAGGACTTTAGTAAGGTAGCACTTCCCTTATCCAGACTATTGCAGAAAGATATTGAGTTCGAGTTCAGTGAGGATTGCAAACAAGCGTTTGATAAGCTGAAGACTGCCCTGACTCAAGCTCCAATTATGAGAGGACCTGACTGGAGCCAGCCATTTGAAATCATGTGTGATGCTTCCAACCATGCAGTAGGAGCAGCGCTGGCTCAGTGTGAAGGTAAGGATCCTTTTGTAATTGCTTATGCGTCTAAGACTTTAGACACAGCTCAGTCTAATTACACTACTACTGAGAAAGAGCTTCTTGCTATCATTTTTTCTCTGGATAAATTCTGAGCCTATTTACTTGGTACTAAAGTAGTAGTGTACTCAGACCATGCAACTCTAAAGTATTTATTAGCTAAAAAGGAGTCCAAACTAAGGCTTATACGTTGGATACTGCTACTACAAGAATTTGATTTAGAAATTAAGGATAGGAGTGGTAACCAGAATCTAGTGGCAGACCACCTGAGTCGCCTTGAGCACATTAAGGATACCGCGACTCCTATAAATGATAATTTCCCGTTTGATGGCTTACAAGCAGTATCTGAAGTAGTCCCTTGGTATGCACCTGTAGCTAATTATCTAGTTAGCCGCACCTTTCCTCCAAACTTTACTAAGCATCAAAGAGACAAGCTGAAAAGCAAGTCCAAATATTATATATGGGATGACCCATATTTATGGAGATGTGGCGCTGACCAGGTAATTAGGCGGTGTGTGCCTCAATCGGAATTCCAGTCCATTTTAGAGGCCTGTCACTCATCTGAGAGTGGAGGACATTTTGGCCCTCAAAGAACAGCTAGAAAAATTTTGGACTGTGGATTCTGGTGGCCTACCCTTTTTAAAGACGCTGCTGAATTTTGTAAGTCTTGGTTTGGTAATATATCCAAGAGGGATGAGATGCCTCAATAGACTATGCTTTTCTGTGAAATTTTTTATGTTTGGGGCATTGACTTCATGGGTCCATTCCCAAATTCTAATGGTTATTTTTATATATTGTTAGCTGTAGATTATGTTTCTAAATGGGTGGAAGCAATTCCTACCCGCACTGATGATGCTAACGCTGTTGTTTCCTTTGTGAGAAACTATATTATTTGTCACTTTGGATCACCACGAGCAATCGTGAGCGATCAAGGCACCCATTTCTGTAACAGGAGACTAACAGGATTACTGAAGAAGCATGTGATAGTTCATAAAGTGGCAATAGCCTACCATCCCCAAACTAATAGGCAAGCTGAGGTGTCTAACAGAGAGATAAAGAGTATATTGCAGAAGATAGTCAAACCTAATAGAAGAGACTGGAGCACCAGGCTGCAAGATGCACTCTGGGCATACAGAACTGCATATAAGACACCCATTGGGATGACTCCCTTCCGCTTGGTTTATGGAAAGGCCTGTCACCTCCCAGTAGAGGTAGAGCATAAAGCCTTTTGGGCAGTGAAGGAGTGCAATATGGAATTTGAGAAGGCCGGAACTGAGAGAAAGTTGTAACTGTAGGAATTAGAGAGCCTACGCCTAGAAGCTTATGAGAACTCAAGACTGTACAAGGAAAAGATGAAGGCTGTGCATGATAAGCACATCAAGAGGAGAGAGTTCCAACCTGGGGACTTTGTCTTCCTTTACAACTCTAGACTGAGACTCATGCCAGGCAAGTTAAGATCAAGATGGGAAGGTCCATATAGAGTGGAGAAGGTTGATCCATACGGAGTTTTCCACCTGAGTCATCCTTCAAGCTCTGAATTCATCAAAGTTAATGGACATTGCCTAAAGCTATATCATTGGGCGAAGGTAAAACACAGGGAGCTAGAGATCTTCCTCTTGGAGGATCCACCCACAGCAGAAGACTGAGCTAGTGGAGCGTCCAACTTAAGGACGTTAAAGCAAAGTGCTGGGTGGGAGACAACCCATCATGGTATGATCGTTCCTTTCTTTATTCTTAGTTTTCTTTTTCAATAACTCTTCTCTTTATTAGCACATTTAGTTTGCATCTGCATTTGCATATTTTTATTTAAAAAAAAAAAAAGAGAGGGAGAGCACGCGACGCGACAGCGTCGCCGACGTGTCCGCGTCGCAGGTGGCTCAGAAAGAATAAGAAATCGAACAGAAAGTCACGCGAGAGTGTGGCTGGAGGCGTGCCTTTGGCACAAATCACCCCACGCGACCGCGTCATTTGGGAATAATGCCTCCCACGCAGACGCGTGACCTAAAATCGACGTCAAAAAGGGTGCATGGCCGAAAGTTGTGCTCGAGTGGTGTTGGACTGGCGCCAGCCGCACAAACCCGACCACGCGAACGCGTGCCCCACGCGTCCGCATTACATTCCAATATAGGCCACTCACGCGATCGCATGACTCACGCGATCGCGTCACCCAACTACTTGGCAATAATAAGTTTTGAACAGAGAGTTGTGCGAGTGCGAGGCTGCCCTCGCGCCACTCGCACCGATCATGTCACGCGTCCGCGTGACCGACGCGACCGCGTCGACCCATCTAAGCGCCATCTGTGCGAACGCGTACCCCACACGTCCGCGTCGCTTGCGCCGCACAACTTAACCTAGTCTGCCAAAATATCTTATCTTTCTCTTCCCCAAATCCTATTCTTTCTTTTCCCTCCTTGTTTTTTCCTTCTTCCTTCTTCCTTCTTTCTCACTCTCTACCTTTTCTCTCTCTCACCATCATTAACAAGGTTTTTCTTTTCTTCCTCCCTCCTTACTTTTTCTATTCTTCTTCTTTTTATGTTATCTTTTTCTTTTCCTTTTCCTTGCATTATCCATGTTTTCTTTTTCTTTATTTTTCTTTTAATTAGTGTTGGAAATTTATTTGAGTCACTATTCTTTCCAATGATTTGCTTGTGAATTATTCAGAACTTGTTTGACAATTATATCTTACTTTTTAAAAGGGTTGCTTGCATGTTCAATTTAATACTTTCAATAGCTTATTTACCATGCATGCTATGTGTTTGTGAAAATGCCCATATGGCATTGTGCACTATTTTTAGATTTATTTTATTCTACTACTCTAAATGCTTGCTTTTTACAAAACCCCTTTTTATATTTTATTAATTTAATATAATTGTTGTTACAAACAGGTTATTAGTTTGAAAGGCTTGGTAATCTCACTGGGATAATAAATGCTTTACCTATACTACTCATGCCTTTGCTTGCATGCCAATAAATACCTTGCATTTAATTGTCATCATATGCACTTGCTATATTTCCATTTATGATTTTTCACATGTAGTCATGACCATGTGTTAACTTCATTCATCTTTTAATGTGCATTGATTACCACCTTTCCCGCCCTCTTCCTTGCTCCAAACCTTGACATGGCAAGGAGAAAGCTACTCCCAAACCAACAGCAAGAAGAGGAACCAAACGAGCTTTAGTGACAGAGCCATCTTCAACTGCCGTTAAGCCCTCAACAAAAAGAATCAAGAGGATTATAAAGGTTGATGAAAAGGAGAAAGCCTTCCCAGCAAAGGACAATGCGCGATTTACCAATCGCTTCTGTGAGCAGATGTTCCCCATCCTGGTAGAAAGGAGTTACAACAATGAATACTTTCTTATCCTCCCGCCCAACATTGCTCCCTTTGTTGAGCCGCAAATTGAACGAAGACAATGGGGATTCCTACAGAGACAGCCATGGCAGGTTAATCTTTCTTGGGTAGTAGAGTTCTACTCCAATTTCCACCTGCCAACCCTGTAGTCTGTCTATGTCCGACAGAAGCAAGTCCCCATTACAGAAGAGGCCATTCAACGAGCTTTAGATCTTCCCCCTACTCCAGAAGGACTGGACGCATTTCAAAAAGCCGCACTCAAGCGCCAGATGTACCAATTTGACTGGGACACTGTTCTCAGAGTTATCGCCCTACCTTGCAGCAGATGGATCTACGGATACCATCGTTCCCGTCCTAAGGGAATATTGGCTTCCGCACTTACCTTGGAGGCTCGCGTATGGGCACAGATTTTGTCCCATTACGTCTTTTCGAGCACTCATGAGTCCTCCTTCACTGCAGACATGGCCGTTCTACTATGGTGCATCCTTATAGATCAACCTCTGAACCTACCAAGACACATCCGGAATGCTATGGGACACGTACAAATCGCAGGCAACTTACCTTTTCCCGCCTTGGTCTCAGATATTGTCTCAGCAGCTGGAGTCTCCTACAGAGCTGGGGACACCAAAGCCATGCTTCCACGGGATGATCAATATGTCTCTAACGGGAAATATATCAGACCTCCAGCAGCCACTACAAGCCAGCCTACTGAACCGGCTGAAGACATTCTTCCTTCAACACCACAAGCACCTACAACCAATCAACTGCTCCATCAGATACTTGAAAGGTTGGATCGGCAGGAACACAAAGCAAAGCTAAGAGAGCGCCGTCACAAGCGCCGATTCACATACCTCAAGGAGCTACTTAAGGGAAAATACAGAGACTCAGACACCCCGGACTCCACTTCTTTTACCAGCATAGGGAGCCATGACGGCCCCGACTGTGGAGATGCTGCTACCAGTCCACCTTTGTTCCTGACAGATGGCACCGAGGATGGTGCAAAGCCTTAAGTGTGGGGAGGTCGGTCAATACCTAACTTCTGGAGGTAAATTCTCTTCCCTAACACCAATAAAATAGGATATTTTGTTAGTTTTTCTTTTGTAGAATAGGATAAATTGCATAGTAATAGATTAGTTGCATGCATGTTCTACTTGATTGAAAAGACAATAAGTTTCTTCTAAGACCCTATTTTTAGAACAAAATTTCACTAATTTTAATCAAAACTTTTGTGTTAAATTTGCTTGAAGTTATATTTGGAACATGGTTTTTGAGCTAAAGAACACACAACGTGTGAGATTTGAGCCTTTATGGTTACATTATTTAACAATAATTATTTTATTCTTGTGTGTTTACTTCTCTATGATTGTAATTCATATTTTGTTTCATCCTATATGTCCAATGTTTAATATATTTATATGCTTGCATATGATTGAGGCCATTATTTGTTTAGCTCACTTATCCCAAATAAGCCTACCCTTTCAATTACCTTTGTTAGCCACTCTGAGCCTTTAAATCCCATTTGTTCTTTATTTTACCACATTACTAGCCTTAAGCGGAAAAACAATTATATATCCCAATTGAATCTTTGGTTAGCTTAAGATAGAATTGTGTGTTAATTGAGTATGGGAAGATTATGGGAACAAAGGATAATAAGGGAATGTGTCATGATAATATAATGGGAATTTGGGGTACCTACTCATGTGAAACTATAAATGAAAAACTTAAAATTCTATATGCATTGATAAGCTATGTTTATTCTTATGTTTTAAAAAAAATCCAAAAATAATTCAATAAATAAATAAGGGGACAAAATTACCCCAATGTTAAGTTAAGAATTCAAAGATCAATGCATGTATGATAAAATTGAAATAAAAGTTGATACATGAGTAAGGAATGTGAAAAGAAGATTTTGGGTAGCTAAGTGTGAAATTTAAGCTATAAAGAATATATATATATATGTTAGGTGAAAGCTTGGGTTAATTAGAGATTCAATTTATAAGCTTACTTAGCCATATATGTACCCTTACCCATACCTTGGCCCCATTACAACCTTGAAAAGACCTCATGATGTTTGCATTGGTATATTAATTGTTGTTGATTGGTTAGGTGAAGAACAAAAATTAGAAAGCATGATTAGAGAAGGATAGAGTGATTGCCCTATACACTAGAGAGATTAGAGTGAACATACATCATTAGTGAGGGTTCAATGCTTAAATTCTATGTTCCCTGCTTTCATGAGCTACCTTCTTGCATTTTTATCTGTTCTTACTGTATAAGAATTGAATTAGTGGAATTTGATTTGTGATTGTCTTGAAGAGCTTATTTACTTTTGACCAAGTGGACAAGAATCATATAATTGCATTCACATATATAGGTTGCATTGCATTGCATGAGTTTTACATATTCCTACTCATTTATTTTATCTCCTTCAACTAAGCATGAGGACATGCTAATGACTAAGTGTGGGGAGGTTGATAAACCACTATTTTATGGTTTATATTGTGCTTAATTGTGCGGTTTTATCAAATCTATACCCACTTATTCATATGATTAGCATGCATTTATAATTCCTTCCTAAAAATACTTCATGGTCGAAAACCTACTTCCTAGAGACTTTTAATTTTTGTATTTTAATTTTCCTTTATTCCATTCGATGCCGTGATCTGTGTGTTAAGTGTTTCAGGCTTTATAGGGCATGAATGACTTGGAGATTGGAAAGGAGGCTTGCAAAAATGGAAGGAACACAAGAAATTGAGGAGATGACCAGTGAGAAGTGACACGGACGCATGGCTCACGCGACCGCGCGGATTGGAAACTGCACAAGTGATGCGAAGGCGTGGACGACGCGCACGCGTGGCAAGGCCAAACGCTGGATGACGCAAACGCCTGGATGACGCGATCGCGTGACGTGCGCGATCTGTAGAATCTGCAGAATTCGCTGAGGGCAATTTTGGGCCTTGTTTTGACCCAGTTTTCGACCCAGAAAAGCATATTAGAGCCAGGGAACATGCAGAGACCAGAGGACAACATTCATTCCGTATAATTTTAGTTTTAGATCTGATTTTACTCCTCCTCTAGGTTTTCTCTCTACACATTCATAGTTCTTAGGATTTTGATTTTTATTGCTTTTTGGACTGGGATATTGAGAAGAGTTATTACCTACGTTAAGACTTCATCATTCTAGTTTGTTTCCTTACTTGTCACTTACTCTTCCATATCCTTTATTTACTCAGAATTATTATTGGATTATTTTTAGAATTTATTAATACAAGAACTATTTTTATTTTTAATTGATCCTTTTGATTATTATTTATCATGTCTTTCAATATTTCCTTTTCTTATTTCATGGATTTTACAAACATAATGAGCGAATAGTTCCATAACTTGATTGGGAGTTGATTGACAGGAAGACCTTGAGTTGGATGCTTAAGAGTAAAATTATAGTTGGGTTTCGCGTTGGGTCACCCTCTAATCACTGACACTAGTTCTTCCCAAGAGAGATGATTAGAACTTGTGAATAGAAATTGACTTCCAACTTGCTAAACTTTCCTTTACCTGGTAAAGGATAACTGAGCAGGCAACCTTTAATTATCACTTTTATCTTGAGAGAACTCCATCAAGGATAGGGCTTCCAACTAATCTACTCCCGGTCAAGGTTTTTATTAAATTTACATAAATTCTCTGATTTAAATTCCTGTTTATCAACTCAACCATTTTTAGAAAACATCTGATTAATAAAATAGCACATCTTTCTGAAACTCGTTGGGAGACGACCTGGGATTCATACTCCCAGTATTTTAATTTTAATTTTGTGACAACGCTTCTAAGTTGATAAGCAGATTTTCGGTGGGTTAAGAACTGTACTTGCAACGTATCTCTTATAACAATTTCCTAACTCGCCAATTTCTGCCACGTCAATTACCAATCTAAATTGGGTATTAATGACTCAAGATTGCCCAATTACTCTTCCCAAACCAAGAATTCTCAAAATCTACTCTAAAGCCCAACCAAGCATTTTGTTAAACACTTGGAAGGCATAAAAGGAAAGCATAGTAAAAATACAAGAATAATAAATCTACCAACTATCAATTGTAAGAAAAGTAAATCAACAACTCAAATCATCAATAAGAGAACATTGAACATCAAATTTCATTAAATGTGAACCAAATCCAACAAGAGCATCCATGAACATAAAAGAGAGCATAAAAGAAAAATTAACACTACAAACTATGAAAATCAAAGAGTAGAAACAAGAAATTATGAATGAAACAAGATGAGAACATGAAAATTGACCTAGATCTAAGATGGAAATATCCTAAGAACCCTAATTCTAGAGAGAAGAGGGAGCTTCTCTCTCTAGAAACTAAACTACATGATGCCAAAACTCTAAACAATTGCTCCTCCCTTGCCCAAGCTTGAATTTAGCATGAAATAGCATCAGAAATAAGTTGGATTGGGCCCAAAATGAGGTGCAAATCGCTGGCCACGATTTCATTTTAGTGAACCACATGCTCCATCAGCGCGCACACGTACAGTGCATGTGCGCACCCTTATACGTCAAGCAACTATGGCAAATTTTATATCATTTTGAAGCTCCGGATGTTAGCTTTCCAACACAACTAGAACCGCCTCATTTAGACCTCTGTAGCTCAAGTTATGATCGATTGAGTGTGAAGAGGTCAGGCTTGACAACTTTACAGTTCCTTCATTTCCTCATGGGTTCTCCCACTTTGCATGCTTCTCTCCTCACTTCTTCCATCCAATACTGGCCTTATGAACCTGAAATCACTCAACAAACACATTAAGGCATCGAATGGAATTAAAGTGGATTAAATTTAGCTATTTTAAGGCCTAAAAAGCATGTTTTCACACTTAAGCACAAATCAAGGGAGAATTGCAAAACCATGCTATTTCATTGAATAAATGTGAGAAAAGTTGATAAAATCCCCCAAATTAAGCACAAGATAAACCACAAAATCAGGGTTTATCAAATCTCCCCACACTTAAACCAAGCATGTCCTCATGCTAAGAATAAAGAAGGACAAGAAAAGGGGCATGAACATTTATTCAATGCAAATAAACTATGTGCACCTATCTATATGAATGAAACTAAATGCAAAATGGTTCTACCTACTTGGTTAAAAGTAAATCAATCCCCAAGAACACATATGAACAAGTAGGGCTAAGATCATATGACGATTCATGAATCCTACCACTTTGAATATCAAAATAAAGCACAAATAGACTTGCAAGAAGAAAAGCTCATGAAAGCCGGGAACAAGGAATTGAGCATCGAACCCTCACCGGAGTGTATCTGCTCTAGTCGCTCAAGTATATAGGGTCGATTCACTCAGTTCTCTTCTACTCATGCTTTCCATGATTTATTTTTTATCTAACAATCAACAATTATTCAATGCATGCATACATTCATCATGAGGACTTATTCATAGGTTGTAATGGGGCTAGGTAAAGGTAGGGATGCATATGGTCAAGTGAGCTTGAAATTTGAATCTTTGATTAACCTAAGCTCTCACTTAACACATATAACAACCTATATAATTCTAGTACAGAACCTAGCTACCCATGATTCCCACTTTTTCACATACTTATGCATTCTTTTTAATTCACATTCCATATGCATTGATTTTTATTGAACTTTACTTTGAGGCATTTTTGTCCCCTTTTTATTGTATTCTTTTTCTATATATTTTTCTTTTTTATTTTCTATATATATTTTTTATATATTTTTTATTTTGTTTTTCTCATTTTTTTCACACTAAAATATACCAGAATATCAATGCATATGGTTTAACATTCAATGCATGAGTATGTACCCAATTCTCAACATTTTCAACAAAAATAAAAATTACACTTTTACCTCAACCAATGTCCCAAGTTTCCCATACCCAAATGATACACACCCTCACTAGCCTAAGCTAATCAAAGATCCAAATTAAGGACATTTGTTTTTCACTTAGGGATAGTGATGTGCTACAATTAAGAACAAAAGAGATTAAATAGGCTCAAATTTGGCTAACAATGGTTGATGAAAGGTAGGCTATTTGGGTAAGTGATCTAAATGAAATATTTTGTGCTCTTTTCTTTCTTTTTCTTCTTATTTCCTACAAAATTTATAAAATCAAAAGATCAAAGAAATATACCACTTAAGCACAAAAGAATGCAATATTTAAGCACTAATTATCAATTTCTTGTATGAAAAAGCATAGAAAAATATGACATGGTGACATGTCATCACAACACCAAACTTAAACCTTGCTTGTCCCCAAGCAAGAAAAGAATCATGCAATAAAGATTGACAATCCAAGGTAAAAAGAATAGCAACTCAATGTTCATGGTAAGCTAGTTTTCTAAGCCTGCTACAATCACAAAAGAAATGTAAATGATTGATGCTTCTATCTAGCTCAATTTATGAAATCTTTTTCTTATATTTCTTCCTTGAAACAAGCTTTTGATTTTCTTATTAGCTTCTCCTTTTGGGTGCTTTGCCCCATGAGTTGATAACAAAGCTACGACTCTAAATGCTTTGTTTTCAAGTATTACCACTTGATACACAAGCACCACAAGCATTTAATTAGAGGACTTCATTAAGCTCATTTGTTTCTTCTCTTTATTCTCTAATCATTGATGCTCAGAGCCTTGAGCTTTAAGGGAGTGCTTTTTGCACTTGAGCCTAGCCTTGACTTCTAAGTGTTTTGTTTTCAAGTATTTTACTTGATACATAAACACCACAAGTACTTAACAATGAAATTGTCATTGGTACTCAGAGCCTTCAGCTTTCTCATTCTTTCCCTTTTTCTTTTCTTCCCTTAATTGTATTTGCTTCTTCAAGGTTTTCATGATTTCAAAAGATTTCACAAAGTGTACTAGATAAAAACTTCAATTAAATAAAATCTAATGTAATTGAGCAACAATCAATCATACTAGTTTCCCAATACTTGTATGCACATGCTAAACTCTTCTTTAATTCCTTGTTTGTTTATGATCATGATGCTTTATTGCTTTTGAACTCACAAAACTTAAGTTGGTAGTCATAATGCCACAGCAACATGTTACAAATCAAGATTCAAGCTATGCTTTATTCATACACACATGTAAACAGAGAAGATGAAGACAATCATGCAATTCAAAGTGCTGGAAACAAATGAGAGGAAAAGGAACTTTACAACCTTGTAGTTTATCTTCTCTATTGTTGTCATTTTCCTTTTATTCTTCCTCTTGCCTTGCCAAACTCAGAATGCTTGCTCATCTTCAAGCAACAATTAGAACAATGGCTATGGGGCTATCATGGATCATGAATGTCTTACACAATGAAATATTAGTAGCACATGTGTTTCAAGCAAGCAAAATTAAAGATAACAATCAATGCACAAGAGGCAGAGACATTTTGATTGCAAACATAAGAAGGTAAGCACAATACATTGCATAAAAGATAAGTGGCATACCAAACTTAGTGTGATACTTTCACTTGAAATTAATGCAAGTATCTAGTAAAGATTGGAAGAAAATTTTGTTGCATAGCAACACCAAACTTAGAATGCAATCATATGTCAATTTATTTAAACAACTAAGCAAATGAAACTGTTATATGTTAAGTACAATCACCAAGCCAAGAATCTGTCATGAATAAGGATCTCTTGGTGATGTACTAACAAAGACAGTTAATAAGCAAACTAGAGGAAAGCATTTAAAAACAGAAAAATAACTAAATCAAGTCAAATGAAAAAGTGTTAAATCAAAAGAGAAAAATAAAACTGCAGAGGCATTGTGATTATACAAACAAGTGGTGCTGCTGGATGACTTGCATAGAAAATTAAGTGGCACACCAAACTTAGAATCTTAGTGTGACACTTTCATTTTTTATTTGATGCAATCATCCAAAAAGATTGAAAACAATTTGTTGCAAGGCAACACCAAACTTAGAATGTAACCATATGCCAATTTATTGAAATTTAAACACAGCAAAGAGAGAAAATAAACCAAGCAGATGAAAGAAATGTTACCTACGGTTGACATATTCTTCACTTTCTTCCTCTTTTTCCAGTTTGTTAAGAGGAATGACCTTAAGGGGGGAGATGATTCAGCTATTGTCCCTTGCCTTGGCCTTTCCTCAGCAAGCTTCCTTTTGTAAATAGCTTGATTGAGCTTGCTTGCTGGATTAGGGACAGAATTGGTGCTCTTGCTAGTTGCCTTCACTTCCTTGAATCTAAGTCTTGGTGGTTGTGTGATTGTTGGAGTGTTCTCTTCATCAAGAGCTTTTTAAATTGATGGTTCAGTGGGCTCTTCCTTCTTGTAATTTTCTGCTGCGATTGAGTGTGAATTTCCTTGATTGGCTTCCTCCTCTTCTTTTACATAATCTTCCATTAAGTCTTTTGGGAGTGAAGTTTCAGGTTCCTCTATCACCTCAATTAGCTTCTGTGAATAGGAAGCCACAAGTTCAAACACCTCCACAACCTCCTTTTCAATTGAAATTTCACTTGACACAGAGGCTTCCTTATCTTGCTTTTCCTCTTTCTTCTTTGTACTCAACAATTGAGCTAACATCACTTCCATGCTTTTGAGGGAGTTCTCTTGTTCTTTCCAAACTTTCGTTGTCTTCTCCTCATATCTTTTGAGCATGGACTCAAGCTTTGAGAGCCTTGAGTGGTTCATGGAAGTTTGTGTGGGTGGTGAGTTTTGAAAGGGGCTTTTTGTTGAAGCATGGTCAAGTGATGATATCTTTGGATGAATATCATATGGAGCATTAGAATTCTCTTTCCAGCCACCATTAGAATCATGACTTGCATTATTTTATGGTGGAGGAAAATATCCCATATGGTTTTCTTGCTCATCTTGTGTCTCTGAAGCAAATCTCCATGGATTGGAGTGCTTAGAATTTATATTTTCTTGGTGATATTCCCAGCCACCATTAGAGATTGATGATGGTGGGTAATATCCCATAAAATTTTGTTTGACCATAAGATGAGTTGAACTCCATTTGTATTTTGTAAAATGCAACATCAATGAAAATTGAAATTCATGTCACAGAGAAAGAATTTCTTAGTGAGGCAATAGCTCAAACACCTTGCTATCAACTTAAAACAGAGGATAAAAACAAAGAAAATGCTTGATCTAGACTTCTCACCCACTTAATCATTGTTGATCTAATCAATCCCTGGCAACGGTGCCAAAAACTTGATGGGTTTGGAACCAAATTCCAACACCAAAACTCACCGGCAAGTGTACCGGGTCACATCAAGTAGTAAAACTCACTTAGAGTGAGGTCGATCCACAGGAATTGATGGATCAAGCAACTTTAGTGGGTGATTAATTTAGTCAAGCTAACATTGAAGTGAAATTGGATGAAATGTAGCCAACAGAAAGTAAATAACACGGAAAATTTAAGTGCAGAAAGTAAAGTGACTGAAACTTAAAGAATAAGGAATGTAAATTGACAGAATCTTAAATGACAAGAAATGTAAATTATAGTGAATGTAAAGGGGGCTAGGTGCTGGAAATTAAAGGAAGCAATAATTCAAGCAACTGGAAATCTAAATTGCAGGAAGAATAAAAGGATTTTAGGAGCTGGGATTCAAGAAATCAAACAAGGAAGTGTAAATAGCAATCAACAGAGAAGTAAAAGATGCAGCAGATTCAAACAGATTTGAAAAATTGCTTGAAAAAGCAAAATAGAAAAGTAAATTCGGCTCAATTGCATTAATTAAAAGAGAAGTTGAAGATCTCAGGGGTTGGAGGAGACTAAAGAACAAGTCTAGATCTCAATTTCTTCCTTGATCCAACAGTAAACAATTTACAGAAGAAAGAAAGATGGAAGCAGTAAATGAAAACTCAGATTTAATTCTCAATTCACTAAGATTATGCAGAAGAAGAATAAGAAGAAGTTTCAGATCAAGAATGAAACAGAATTCCTTCAATCCCAATCCAAAACTTAAATTCAAAAAGGAAAAATTAAAAGAGAGCTCTCTACTACTACTCTCTATTGGAGCCAGCCTCCTAATTAAATGGAATTGATGCCTTTATATAGGCTTTACAAAGTGAAAATGAAAATGAAAGTGAAATTAAAAACAAATTACAATTAAATGAAATTCTTATTTTAACTATCTCTTGTGCCTTTGAGTGATGGTAATGGGCTTAGCTTGCTTTGGATTTGAGGAAGAATGGATCCGGATGGCATTGATGGAATTGGGTTGAAGATAGCCTCTGTTGATTGCTCTTGGTCTTGAGAAGAAATCCGTTTGCACTATGGACTTTGGGATCATTCACGTTTGAGTCAACGTTTGAGGAAAACGTTGACTCAAACGTCTTCGTGTGATGGCGTTACGCAGAACGGGTGGTTGCTGTCACTCACGTTTGAGGTCAAACATGAGCTCAAACGTGATCCTCCCCAAGGCAATCTTCAGCCAACGTTTGACCTCACGTTTGAGGCAAACGTTGGCGCAAACGTGACTCCTCCTCCAGGGTATTCTTAAGCCAATGTTTGACCACACATTTGAGACAAACGTTGGCCCAAACGTTGAGCTCCTCCCAGGGTATTCCTTAGCCAACGTTTGACCTAACGTTTGAGGCAAACGTTAGTGCAAACGTTGAGCTCCTCCAAGGTGGCTGTGCTGTTATCCACGTTTGAGTTCACGTTTGAGGCAAACGTGAACTCAAATGTGATCTTCTCAATGCTGCCTTTATTTCCATTCCTGCCATCCCCTTTCTTCAACCTTCCTCCAAGCCTTTTGGTCACTTTTAAAAGCGTGGCCTAGGGTTCCAAAGCGTGCTCAATCTTCAAAGCGTGTCCAAAATTCTTCTTTTCTTCTTTTTAGCTTATTTTGTGCTCTTTTGCTTCTTTTTCTTCTTATTTCCTACAAAATTTATAAAATCAAAAGATCAAGGAAATATACCACTTAAGCACAAAAGAATGCAATAATTAAGCACTAATTATAAATTTCTTATATGAAAAAGCATAGAAAAACATGACATGGTGACATGTCATCACTGGCCTCAATTATATAAATGCATGTATACATGGAGTAATGGACATATAGAATCAAACAAATCAAAGATTACAATCATAGAAAGAGGACAATGCACACAAGAATGGAAAATAAGTGGTTATATGATGTAACCACACAATCGGGCTCAAAACTCACATGCTTGTGTTCTTAACTCAAAAACTATGTTCCAAAATACATTCTTCAAGCAAGTTCAACAAGAAAAATTTTTCAAATTGGTAGGGTTCCCTGAAAACAGTTTCTTGGAAAAGAAATCATCACCCTAACCAAGTAGTCCTAACATAAAAAGAAGTGGTAAAATATGTACAAATTCTAACTATCATGCAACCTATCATGCAATGCAACAACTAATCTAACAAAGGCAAAAATTGAAAAATTGGTGTTGAAAAGTTGTTACCCATGGAGGTCGGTCGGACGACCTCCCCACACTTAGAAATTCGCACCGTCCTCGGTGCATGTAAAGAAGAGCAAGGTGGACGGGTTGCTACAATTGATGAGCTCCTCCAAAAGATTGTACGGAAGGACTTGTTTATTGCCCCATTTAGAAGCTTTTCCTTTTCCTCTTTCGGTGGCCAACCTAAAAGGAAAGAAAAAGAAAGAAAATTAAGCCTACAACAAAGATGTCAAAGCAAATAGAACATAGGCGAGGGCTAATGCCAAATAAGAGTAAAGTTCCCACTACATGGTAGCTACAACATGTGAGTGAGAAAACAATATAAGCTAAGGCATATTAACTAGAAAGAGTGGGTCATGAAAGACATGCAAGTTCATATAAATGCACAAAGAATATAAGAGTCATACAAGATTAAGCATTGATTTAAAAGTTTCATCACCCAATAATATCAAACAAGTATAGAAGTACCAAGATTAACTAAGAAATTCTCAACAATTAAGTAAGAAAATTCAACACTATTATTCAAATAAGAAGCTCAAAAAAAAAGAAGGTAAAAACAAGCTATAAAAACAAAATGAAAATGCAAAGAATAAAAGTATGCGAATGCAATGGACAAAAGAAAATAGAAGATGAGAAAAAAAATCTTTTTTCTTTTTTTTTTTTGCCAGCGCAGGCGCGTGCCTGATGAAGGTGGCAATCGGCGCGGACGCGTGAAGTGCTCCTGCGCGTCAGTCCCGGGCATGAAATAGGCACAAAATTGGCATAACTTTCTAGTTTTTGTACCAGAGGGGTAGGTGGCGCTATCAGCGCGCGCGCGCACAGCGTGTGTGCGCATGCATTGCACAATTAGAGTCAACGGCGCGTACGCGCGGGTTGGTTTGTGCCTTAGGCCCAATGTTCGCACAGTGCAGGCCTAACTCTCGGGTTTTTGGTTGGGGATGGAATTTTTGCATCCATGTGTATGCGTACATGGTGCATCCGCGTGGATGGTCGAAAATGCTTGAGGCGCGCGTACGCGCCAGGTGCGCGCACGCGCGGGTTGGTGCTCTGATTTTCAAAATTTTTCCAAGTTCTTGCACCAAACCAAGCCTTCCGAACCTTCGAACAGCTACCAAAACACCCTAAAATCTTATTTAACATATCAAACTACCAAATAAACTCAACAAACAAAACAAAACATGGAATTAAACTAATTCTATTAATATGTACAAAAGAGAGAAAAATAAAAAGAGTTTACCATGGTGGGGTGTCTCCCACCTACCACTTTTAGTTTAAGTCCTTAAGTTGGACATTTGGAAAGCTCCTTGTCATGGTGGCTTATGCTTGTACTCATCCTTGAACCTCCAAGGATGCTTGCTCTTCAACTGGTTGTCAGAATTTCCAACCATCCTCACCAAGCTTGGGGGAAGTTCTTCCCAAGATATGAGCTCCCAAAATTGGTTTTCATGTTGTGATCCGGGATCCCATATCTTATTTTCACACCCATATTCTAGTTGATCATTATGATTCCACTTGGGTGGTTTAGCCTTGGAATTCTCAAAGAAGCCTCCAAACAACTTTCTAGACCCAAACAATCTATCTCCACACCAACCTTTGCAATCATACTTTGAGCATACAACCATAATGAACCTAGAATGATGTTTCCAACCACTACATGACTCTTTCTTACTCCTCAATCCACAAAGAGCTCTAAGTTGAGCATCATTTTCAAGCAAACCATATTCAAGTGGGATAATAAACCTTAGGGATAAGAATTTTACCCACTTGAATGTTGTATTGGATGGTGACTTAGGAAGGGATGTCTCCAATGGTCTTGCAAGTTCCACTCCCTTGTACTCTTCTTTGATTATCTCCACCTCTTCATAAGCTTCTTCAATTTCAAACTCTTCCTCTTGGTAGCTTCCTTCCAATTCAATCTCTTCTTCATTGCTTACCAACGGCATGGGAGGTTGTGCATCTTCTTCTTTGATCTCAATTTCAAGCCCAATGGGAGAGGATTCAATTGTAGATAAGAAATTCTCAATGATTGAATCCACCTATTGATCAACCTCTTCCACTCTTTCATCACTCATACTATGCCTTGGAGGTTGCGCATTATCCTCCTCAACATTATTTTCAAGTTCAATGGAAGAAAGTTCAACAACTTCCACAAGATCATCAACAATATCACTTGGTGTGAAAGTGTTCTCAAGCTTGAAATCCACCTCTTGTTTAACTTCCTCTAACTCTTCAACCACTTCTTCTTCTTCAACAATCTCTTCCTCCTCCACTTGTTGCAAGACATACCCCATCTCCTTGTCCTCATGTTGGGATTCTAAAATCTCTTTCATACTCCACTCTTTGGTTGATTTCTCACATTCATCCGTAGAGGTACTTTGCTTGTTGCATGAGTCCCGTGAGTCCAAGGCGGCTTTAATTTTGGCAAGGTTAGCCTCGATAGTTTCGTGTCTCTTTTGGGCTTCCTCTTGCTCCTTTTGACAATTATTGCTTGAAGTCGATCCATTGCTTCCTTGAGACGATCCATTGGCTCTTGTTCCACTTGGCTAGTATAAGTAGGATCATATTGCTCTTGGATTGATGGATATGGGTATTCTTCCATAGAAGGTTATGGTGGAAAGGGAAATTCATTATGTGGTTGAAAGTTATCATACATGGGAGGTGATTCATCTTGGTGATAATATGGAGGTGGTGGTTCTTGAGGGTATTGGTGGTGGAATTGGGGTGGTTCTTCATATGGTTCATATGGTTCACAAGGTGGTTGGTATGGTGGATATGGGTTGGGGCCATATGGAGGTGTTTGGTGAAAAGGGGCTTGTGAGTAAGGTGGTGCAAAATTATGTTGAGGAGGTGGTTCATAGGCATATGGTGGTGATTGTTGACATCACAATAAGGGTCACCACATCCATTAGATTGATATGCATTAGGATGAGAGTTATACCCATAAGAGTCCGGAGGTTGTTGTTGCCAAGAAGGGTGATCAATCCTTTGAGGCTCCCTCCACCTTTGATTGTTCCATCCTTGATGTATATTGTCATTATAGTTCCCATTCCCTACAACATAATTTGAGCCAAACTCATAGCCAAAGTGGTGAGAATTCATAATAGCAAGAGAAAATAGAAACAAAACTAGTAAGAACTAATAAAAACTAACTCCTAAAACAAGCAAAAACTTGCAAAGAAGCATATTAACATATATACAATAGCCAATAACATAACACCATTGTAACTCCCCGGCAACGGCGCCATTAATTTGATACGAAACTTGTTGTCGGTCTAGATTTTCTTCCTAAAGAAAGGAATTACTTCGTTGTAAGCATAGCTCCAAACCAATAAACAACTCTCACATCAAATTAAAATATGGTTTTGTTACAAGTACAAACCCCAATAAGAATTAACCGAAGTATTTAGACTCTGGGTCGTCTCACAAGGAATTGCAATGAAGTGCTCAATTATTGGCTATGAGGGTGCAAGGGGGTTTAATTTTGTATTTTTGCAAGAAAATAAAGGGCGAGAAAAATTAAATGACAAGAAGAGTAAATCAAGAAATTAAAGAAAGCAATCAATAAAGAGAGACATTCATGGCAAGGTTTGAGATCATAGGCTTTCTATCCTAGTCATTAATCAAAACAATACTTAACAAGAATTTATCTTACTTCATCATCCCCAATGTTGGAAGAAGGTGTAAGTGATTTTCCATTAGAGAAAGTCAAACAAGACTAGTTAACCTCAATCCAAATGTCCTAATCAACTCACTAATGGAATTATCAAGAGATTAGAGTCAATGGAAATCATATTAACTAACAACTCTAGATCACCAATCTAAATTAGGTATTAATGACTCAAGATTGCCCAATTACTCTTTCCAAGCCAAGAATGCTCAAAATCTACTCTAAAGCCCAACCAAGCATTTTGTCAAACACTTAGAAGGTATAAAAGGAAAGCATAGTAAAAATCCAAGAATAATAAATCTACCAACTACCAATTGCAAGAAAAGTAAATCAACAACTTAAATCATCAATAAGAGAACATTGAACATCAAATTTCATTAAATGTGAACCAAATCCAACAAGAGCATCCATGAACATAAAAGAGAGCATAAAAGGAAAATTAACACTACAAACCATGAAAATCAAAGAGTAGAAACAAGAAATTATGAAGGAAACAAGATGAGAACATGAAACTTGACCTAGATCTAAGATGAAAATATCCTAAGAACCCTAATTCTAGAGAGAAGATGGAGCTTCTCTCTCTAGAAACTAAACTACATGATGCCAAAACTCCAAACAATTGCTCCCCCTTGCCCAAGCTTGAATTCAACATGAAATAACATCAGAAATGAGTTGGATTGAGCCCAAAATGAGATGCAAATCGCTGGCCACGATTTTACTTTAGTGAACCACGTGCTCCATCAGCCCGCACGTGTACAGTGCACGTGCGTGCCCTTATACATCAGGAAACTATGGCAAATTTTATATCATTTTGAAGCTTCGGATGTTAGCTTTCTAACGTAACTAAAACCGCCTCATTTGGACCTATATAGCTCAAGTTATGATCAATTGAGTGCAAAGAGGTCAGGCTTGATAGCTTTACGGTTCCTTCATTTCTTCATGGGTTCTCCCACTTTGCATGCTTTTCTCCTCACTTCTTCCATCCAATACTGGCCTTATGAACCTGAAATCACTCAAAAAACACATCAAGGCATCAAATAGAATTAAAGTGGATTAAATTTAGCTATTTTAAGGCCTAAAAAGCATGTTTTCACACTTAAGCACAAATCAAGGGAGAATTGCAAAACCATGCTATTTCATTGAATAAATGTGAGAAAAGTTGATAAAATCCCCCAAATTAAGAACAAGATAAACCACAAAATCGGAGTTTATCACCCCCCCCCCCCGATTCTCATTCCATACAATGTTGTTATTTTTCAGATGTAGGTCAAGAGGCACCTCGCTAGGCGTCTAGGCGTCTGGAGTTCTGCAGCAAAGTGGTTTCTGGGATTTTATTTTGGTGTATAGTTTTGTTTAATCTTAAGTACTTAACTCTCGGAACAACTTGCTTTATTTTGTACCTCTTAAAGGATTAAGGAGAACTAGGGTTTATATATGTATTTTAGACTTCGGGTTATGTATATATGTATGTGAATATTCTCCGGCCAGCCTTAGCTTCGCAGGCTGAGTTAGGAGCTTATTATTTTGTACTCTTGACCCTCTATTCCTACTTTTTGTTTAGTTATGCTTATGAATCTAAGTTTTCTTCACACACAAGTAATCTTGTTTCCTAAGCGTTGCATTTTTTATTTTGCTATTTTGCTTTATCCATTTTTCAAGGCTCCTCGTATACTGTTCATACACTGGGACGACCATGACAATGACCATGATTCAGATCTAGAGGATAGAACACCGCATAAAAACATGGGCACTACACCAAAAGATACTCCGGAATCTAACGGAGACAAAAACTCATCGAATCCAGGAGTAATAGAAGCGCTTCAAGATTGTTTAAAGCAACTCGAAAAAGAAAGCCAGCATCAACGAGAGGTTGGCAAGGATCTACAAAGAGAGGTAAGGCGACGTCGAGACTTAGAAGATAAAATCCTACAACTCGAAGCCGATCTCAAAGCAAAGGCTACCCGGACCACCCCTGAGGACAATTCACGCAGAGATCAAGATCCATTCACTAGGGAAATCATGAAAACCAAAATTCCTAAGGACTTCAAACTCCCAGATATTACTTTGTATGATGGCACTACAGATCCCAACCATCACCTCAGCAACTTCAGAAGCAGAATGTATCTCACCGACGCCTCAGACGCTGTTCGCTGCAAGGCTTTTCCAACGACTCTCACGAAGACAGCAATTAGATGGTTCGACAATTTACCTCCTAAGTCCATCTCAAGCTTTGACGACCTAGCCAAAAAATTCCTGGCCAGATTCTCCATCCAAAAAGACAAGGCCAAGCACGCCCCTAGTCTACTAGGAATTAGGCAAGGAGATCGGGAAAGTCTTCGCAACTACATGGAAAGATTCAACAAAACATGCCTAGATATACAAAGCTTGCCAACAGAGGCTGCCGTCATGGGCCTCATCAACGGCCTACGAGAGGGACCTTTCAGCCAATCTATATCAAAGAAATACCCCACATCTCTGGATGAGGTGCAAGAACGGGCAGAGAAGTACATCAACATAGAAGAAAATTCCCGACTCGGAGAAGCCTCGAAATCCGGTTTCACCTACCGAGATAAAGATAAAGAGTCCAAGAAAAAGGAAGATCGAACGGGGGAAAAATAAAAAATTATCATAATTACACACCTCTTTGGGTGTCCCTTGTGGATATTTACAAAGAAGTCTGTAACACAGAAAAGATCCGATCACTCAAAGGCAAAAGAGGAGGAGGAAATCGGAACGAATACTGTGAATATCATCGGGTCCGAGGACATTCCACCAACGAATGCTTCGACTTAAAAAACATCATAGAGAAATTAGTCAGAGAAGGAAAACTAAACCGGTATCTGGCCACCTGAGATGATGAGCAAAGAAAAAGACGAAGGGATGAAGATGTCGGACGAGCTGAGCGATCACCTCGTATGCCAGAAAGACATGTCCACATGATACACGGAGGATTCACAGGAGGAGGAATCTCCAAATCATCCCACAAAAGATATCTCAAAGAAGTATATCATGTCGAAGGGAAGGAGGAAGCACCCGACATCCCTGCAATCACATTCACCAAAGAAGACACATCCGGTGTCATCTCAGGACATGATGATCCCATGGTCATCACCATCATACTGGTGAACGCCAATCTCCACCGCACATTAGTAGACCAAGGGATTTCTGCCGACATCTTATTCAAAACTGCCTTCGACAAGCTCGGCTTAGAAGAAAAAGAGTTTAGAGCATACCCGAACAGCCTGTTCGGACTGGGAGATACCCCAGTACAACCACTGGGATACGTATCACTACATACAACCTTCGGAAAAGGGAACCAATCCAGAACACTCAAGATAGACTACATCGTGGTCGACGTGAGTTCAGCCTACAATGCCTTAATAGGTCGGACAACACTAAATCAACTCGACGCAATAGTCTCGACTCCACATATATGCATGAAATTCCCAACCACAGAAGGGATAGCTACGATAAAAGCAGATCAAAAGATGGCACGCCGCTGTTATAACGAAAGTCTAAACCTCAGAGGCAAAGGAGAAGAGTTCCATACAATTAAGCTTGGTGGAGTCCAGAGACGAGAAGAACTCCGTCCACAGCCCGAACGTGAAGTAGAGAAAGTTCAGATCGGAGACACCTCGGACAAAACAACTAATATTGGCACGATCCTGAAAGGAAACACAAAAGAATTACTACTACAGTTCTTACGAGATAATGTCGATCTCTTCGCATGGAAAGCTGCAAACATGCCAGGCATAGACCCCAAGCAGAGACGAAGAAAACTTGGGCCAAAATGATCCCAACCTGTGGAAGAACAGGTACAAGCACTACTGGAGGCAGGATTCATAAGAGAAGTCAAGTACCCGCTATGGCTAGCTAACGTCGTCTTGGTGAAAAAATCAAATGGGAAATGGCGCATGTGCACCGACTACACCGATCTCAACAAAACCTGCCCAAAAGATCCTTACCCACTCCCAAGTATCGACACTCTGGTAGATGCTTCATCCGGATATAGATACATCTCGTTTATGGATGCATATTCCGGATACAACCAAATTCCCATGTATCCACCAGATTAAGAAAATACCTCATTTTTGACGCCAAAAGCAAATTACTGCTACATTGTGATGCCTTTCGGTCTCAAGAATGCGGGAGCTACTTATCAAAGGCTAATGAATAAAGTCTTTTCAGATCATATCGGAAAAATCATAGAAGTCTACGTGGACGACATGTTAATAAAGACACAAAGCAAAGAGATATTATTGTCCGACCTGGCCCAAGTGTTCGACACTATAAGGAAGCATGACATACGACCCAATCCCACAAAATGCACCTTTGCAGTAGAAGCGGGCAAATTCTTAGGTTTCATGCTCACACAAAGAAGAATTGAAGCAAATCCAGACAAATGCCAGACTATACTCAATATGAAGAGCTCGACTTGTGTCAGAGAGGTATAACAACTCAACAAGAGATTGGCAGCCTTATCCAGATTCTTAGCAGGATCAGCGATAAGATCTCTCCCCTTCTATGCCACTTTAAGGAAAGGAAAGAAGTTCGAATGAACAAAGGAATGTGAGCAAGCCTTCCAGGATTTCAAAAATTTCATGGAACGACCACCCATCCTAACTCAACCACGAGAAGAAGAACCACTTGTATTATACCTTGCAGTAGGAAGTCAGGCAGTAGCCTCAGCACTGGTTCGAGAGGACAACAAAGGGCAACAGCCTGTATATTTCATCAGTAAAACGCTGCAGGGATCCAAGCTGAACTACCAAAAAATAGAAAAGTTCGCCTACACTCTCATACTGACATCTCGACGACTTCGCCCGTACTTCCAGGCCCACATCATTAAGGTTCGGACTGACCAGCCCATAAAGGGGATACTACAGAAAACAGATCTAGCAGGCAGAATTTTACAATGGGCAGTCGAGTTATCCGAGTTCGACCTCTAATATGAAGCTCGGACAGCCATCAAATCACAATACTTGACCGACTTCATTGCAGAATTCACAGATACCCTGAAAACCCCCACAGAATGGAATCTCTACGTGGACGGGTCTTCAAATAAAACTGGAAGCGGCGCAGGTGTGATAATAGAAAGCAACCAAGGAACCCAAGTTGAGCTTTCCCTCAAATTTGGGTTCCCAGCCTTAAATAACCAGGCGAAATATGAAGCGTTACTAGCTGGTTTGAAGCTGGCTAAGGAGGTTGGAGCTCAAAAACTCAACATCTTCAGTGATTCATAAGTAGTCACCTCTCAAATAACAGGGAGCTACCAAGCCAAAGATCCCACCATGAAAAAGTATTTGGATAAAACCAAGGAACAGCTCGGACAATGCGGGGAATATAAGATTTGCCACATACCCGCGAACAAAATGCCCGAGCTGATGCACTCTCAAAACTAGCCAGCACCAAACCAGGGGGCAACAATAGAAGCCTCATCCAGGAAATGCTGCAGAATCCATCAATCTCGGAAGAGGAAAAAGTCCTAGCCATAACAAGTCAGGATCAAGGATGGATGACCCCCATAATTAATTACCTCAAAACAGAAACACTCCCCACAAATGAGAAGGAGGCAAAGAGGTTAAAACGGGAGGCTCAGTACTACACCATCATAAACAACACCCTATATAAAAGAGGAATTTCAATACCACTACTAAAATGTGTGCCGACCTCCAACACAAGGGAAGTTTTAGAGGAAGTGCACAGTGGCATTTGTGGCAATCATCTCGGGGCACAAGCTCTCATCAAAAAGGTACTTCGGGTGGGATTTTACTGGCCAACTCTACAAAAAGAAGCTACAGAGTTTGTAAGGACATGCCCACCATGCCAGAAACATGCCAATTTTCACATCGCCCCGCCAGAAGAGCTCATCAGCGTAACCTCACCTTGGCCATTTGCAAAATGGGGACTTGATCTCCTCGGACCTTTCCCCCAGGGATCAGGACAAGTTAAATTCCTCATAGTAGGGGTAGACTATTTCACAAAGTGGATCGAGGCAGAGCCCCTAGCCAACGCCACTGCTCAAAGAAGCCAAAAATTCCTATATAGGAACATTGTCATAAGGTTCGGGGTTCCATATTCCATCACCACAGACAATGGCACCCAATTCACAGATGCAGGCTTCAGAAAGTTAGTAGCCGATTTGAACATAAAACACCAGTTCACCTCCGTCGAACATCCTCAAGCCAATGGACAGGTCGAAGCTGCCAACAAAGTCATATTGGCTGGGTTGAAATGGAGACTGCAAGATGCAAAGGGAGCTTGGGCCGAAGAACTTCCACAAGTCCTGTGGGAATATCGAACAACGCCACATTCCACCACAAACGAGTCATCATTTCGACTAGCATATGGAGTGGAGGCAATGATCCCAGTAGAGATCGAGGAAGGGTCGCCTAGAGTAGTCTACTATAATGAAGAAGCCAACTCTCAACTTCAAAGAGAAGAGCTCGACCTACTTCTGGAAATCCAAGAAAGTGCCCGGATCAGGGAAGAAGCGCTAAAGCGACGAATGGCTTCAAGATATAATCAAAGGGTAGTGCCAAGAGGTTTCGCTGAGAATGATCTCATCCTAATCCGAAATAATATTGGGACAACTCGACCTGGAGAAGGAAAGCTGGCAACAAACTGGAAAGGACCCTACCAAGTCATAGAAGTACTTGGAAAAGGCTATTACAGACTCTCCGAACTCGATGGACGAGAGCTTCCCAGATCATGGCACGCCTGCAACCTAAGAAGGTACTATGGCTAGAGAAGGTAACAGATCTCGGATGCACTCTTTTTCCTGAAAAGGTTTTTTAATGAGGCACCAAGTGGAGATCCAGAAATTATCCGACTTAAAGGGATGAAAAACTCCCGCATGTATATATTTGCACTTGCTTTTGAATAAAATATATTTTTAGATATGCTACAAATTCTCAAGACGCATTAATCTGAAGCATTCATCGTCCGATTATAAAGCAACAGATCGGCAGAAAGTGAAAAACAGATTCACTGCACGATCACGAGGGAAGACCAATAAAGATGAAAACGCGATTCATCTAAAGGTCGACCAAACAAAGATAGAAATCATCTTCTACAAATTGGCAAAGATGAACACAAAATAATGCAAGAAGTTATCGAAAGTGATCCGAAAAAAGAACCTGACGAGGTCTTACGGATTGCTAAATAATAACTTAAAAGACTGGCCGACGTTGAGAAGTCAGACCAAGTCAACCCAAGTTATCATCAAATTCCTGGAAAGAGGTATGGCCAACCCTATAAAAGAGGAATTGCTATAACTTATAAGAGATCGACCTGACGAAGTCGGTCTCCTACAAAAAACAAGTTATAAAAGTAATCCCTGAAAGAGACCTGACAAAGGTCCAAGAAAGAGGGTTACGAAATAACTTAGAAGAGATCGACCTGACAAAGTCGGTCTCCTACAAAAAACAAGTTATAAAAGTAATCCCTGAAAGAGACCTGACAAAGGTCCAAGAAAGAGGATTACGAAATAACTTAGAATAGATCGACCTGACGAAGTCGGTCTCCTACAACAAACAAGTTATAAAAATAATCCCTGAAAGAGACCTGACAAAGGTCCAAGAAAAAGGGTTACAAAATAACTTAGAAGAGATCGACCTGACGAAGTCGGTCTCCTACAACAAACAAGTTATAAAAGTAATCCCTGAAAGAGACCTGACAAAGGTCCAAGAAAGAGGGCTATGAAATAACTTAGAAGAGATTGACCTGACGAAGTCGGTCTCCTACAACAAACAAGTTATAAAAGTAATCCCTGAAAGAGACCTGACAAAGGTCCAAGAAAGAGGATTACGAAATAACTTAGAAGAGATCGACCTGACGAAGTCGGTCTCCTACAACAAACAAGTTATAAAAGTAATCCCTGAAAGAGACCTGACAAAGGTCCAAGAGAGAGGATTACGAAATAACTTAGAAAAGATCGACCTGACGAAGTCGGTCTCCTACAATAAACAAGTTATAAAAGTAGTCCCTGAAAGAGACCTGACAAGGTCCAAAAAAGAAGACTACAAAAATAACTAGAAAGAGGACCAACGTAAAGAAATCGGTTATGGATTAATACAAGTAAGAGCCAGAAAACCGAAATACAAGTTGGATCCACACATCCACAACCTCAAAGGATCCAAGCCACAAGTAATAAGTACAAAGCAATCCAAAGAGGCTAAACAGTAAGGCTCCAGTATTCTCAGAGAAAAGTGCCAAGACAAATGCAAACAAGCATAATATAAAAATTATAAAGCTTCAGGGTCAGGCCCAAAAGCTTAAAAGCTACTTGTTGTTTTTTAAATCAAAAGTTTCTAAACAAGCAACCAAAAAGAGTATCAACAGTCAGCATAATATTCAAGACTACAAAAATAAAGAGTTTAAAAAGCCCACAAGTCGGGCTATCTACACAAATATCCAAGAAAATTTAGCTAAGATTAGAAGACTTCTCGGCAGCATCAGTCTGAGGTGAAGGAGGGCGAGTCTGAATAGGCACAGCATCCACAGTACCATCATCCCAATTCAAGATCTGACAGTCCGGATCAGAAACGGATTGACCAGCCTCAACTAGGGGAACTGTGGAAATTGACACTTTGACAGAAGGCACAGGGGGAGGCTCGACATCGTCATCATCCTGGTCATCAGGGACAATCTTACCATCCCTCACAACATTATCCAGGCTAAAAAGAGTAAGATCGGCCTCAGGAGCAATAATTCGAACCTGCTCCTTCAGGCTCTCGTAAGCAGCATTCACACTGCCAACAAGATGACCCTGGAGCTCAGAGTAATCAGCTCGGGCGTTCTCCAACTCCTCCCTCAAACGCATCCCCTCCCGATAGGCTGTGACATAGATGTCTTTATGCCTCAATGCCGTGTCCTCGGCCAACCGCACAGAAGCTGCCAGAGCAAGGGAACTCGCCTTCTCATTCTTCAGATCCTTCTCCAGTTTGGCCACCTTCGCCTCAAACTCCTCCTTCAAGCCCTTCATCCTATCAAACTCTTGTTTGGCCTCCTCCACAAAGGCTTTGGTGGCATGGAAAGGAAGATTTTGAGCAGTCCGATACAGGGCAACCCCCATATGGGCCATCTTGATGCTACTCCGAGTTATAAAATCTAAATGACGAAGGAGCGAAACATCATCCATGGGGAGGGCACCATAAGGACCGATCTGTTGGTCAACAAACTCCACCGCATCAAAGTCAGGAGCGTCAAGGTTGAAAGGCTCAATTGTTTTTTATTTTTTGCTGGGAGGAGCACCAGAAGTGGCGGCAGAAGTTTGTAGAGGGTCAGCCAGACGAACTGGAGGAGTAGGGATCACCTTCCTCGGCCCAGGAGAACTCGGCACGAGCAGCTTCACCGAAACTTGAGAAGACCCCTCTTCCGCCACCTTGGCCGAAATGTTTTGAGCAACTGCAGCCTTCTTTGCCTTCTTGAAGGCCTTCATGGAATCGTTGTTTTTCAACATCTCTAAAAATTACAGAATCAACCATAGTGATAAGTTACTATCTAGAAGAAGCAAAACTAAGAAACAAGTACAGAAACAAGTCAGACAGTACCCAAAGCAGTTCGAACCAAAGATGGATCACTCAAAAATCTTTTTGTATCCAGATGGGGTGGTTCCCCCCACAAATCCTCAAGAACAACTACAAAAGCTCGCTCAACCTCATCAAGCATCTCCTATGTATAGCGAGACACTCTTATATTCTTTTGCCACTCTAGAGGGAGAGCAGGCTCGTCATTCTCATCAAGAAAAAAGGGGCGGACCCCCTCAACAGCACGGACTCGAAAGAAATAATTCTTAAAATATTTAAAAGACTCATCATACATGGCAAAAACTTTATGCCCCTGGGCCGACCTGAAAGAAACCCAGGAAGCTTTCTTTTTGGAGGAACCTCCAGGCTTGGCAGAAACAAAAAGATAAAGGAAAAGAGTCTGAAAAGGTGTTATGTCTAACTCTTGGCAAAGCAGCTGAAATATCTTGATAAAACCCCAGGAATTTGGATGAAGCTGGGATGGGGCAATATTACACGACCACAACAAGTCGGTCTCGAAAGCAGTAAATGGAAAAGTAATGTTCAACTGACTGAAGAAATACTCATAGGCGTAGAGAAAAGGACGCTCCCCCTCGACAGAAGTAGGAAAACAAACCCTGTCGTCAGAGTCGGGCGCCACAAGCTCATAATCTCTCTCTCGGGCACCACCACCACAAACCCTATGACGTTTCCTCAGCTCTACACAAAACTCAGCATCCACAATAAAGACACACATTAAGACAAGGGAGTCCAGCCAGTCGGACATTCCCTCGGAAACTTTAGAAGACATCTCTACAATGTTATTGTGAGAAGACATGAGGCCAACTAATCCTACAACAAGAAAAGAAGATTGGATTACTAAAAAATATCTCGGGCAAAGGACGAAACAACTCGACCAATATGATACAGAAGAACAAACAGAAAAGGAAAACCCCAAGACTCAAACCAAAGTCCTCGGGCATCCTTTGGAGGCAGTAACAAAGCAAGGTTTCAGGAAAAATCTACAGCTTACGTCTCGGCATCCCCCAAACAAGAAAAGAAGATTTCAAACAGCAAGCATTTTCATAGGAGAAAGACAAAACACAAAAAAGTACAAAAAGTCATCAAAGCCACTATCTTTTCACAATCTATCAACAAAAAGCTTCGACAACATCAAACACGCCAAGCAGAAATCATCAAAGACACAGCCTTTTCTCCAGAATCAAACAAATTATCATCAAAAGCACAAATGAAAATAGTGATAACATGCAAAAGACCTAAGACGTCAAGCAATAGGAAAGACGAAAAGATTCATACAAAAGGGCGAAGAAACTTCAGAGCACGCATTACGACAGTAACCAGGCACAGCAAAAGCAGAAAGATCCAAACTTTCTCAAAGCAAAATCGAAACTTTCTCACCATCAAGCGAAAAAAAATGATGAAGAAGGAAAGGAAGAAAGAACCAACCTGAAATGAAGAAAGAAGCTTCAAAAACGGAATCACCCAGAAAATCGCCGAATGATGCCGTAAAGCAAAGACAAAGCGCAGGCAAAAAGTGAGAAAGTAAAGGAAGAAGTTACGAAGAAGAGAATTCGTTTTTCTGAATGCAGAAATTCAAAATAAAGCCAAAGGAAACGGGGCAATTAACGCCAATTAATGAAGGAATTTAACCCTCGCACGTTCCCTAGAAGCGCTAATACACAAGCGCGCGCTTTTAGAGAAAAACGTTCCACATTCAAAAAGGTTCTACAAAGGAAGGAATCGACTAAATGCTTGAGTTCGACTTCACTAGAGAAGGACCGAAGTCAAGGATTCGACCCCAAAAAAGAAGACCGAGCTCAAGCAGGGGCACTGTTCATACACTGGGTCGAGCTATCCGACCTGGGATGATTAGCGACAAAGCGACCGACCTCTTCTACAAGAGGTCGGCCAAATCGACAGGAAAGCCCAATAAAGGGCCCAAATAGAGGAACACGACCCAAATCCAAAGGCAACCCAAGCCTATAGAGATAAAGGCAGTTCCCTTGAAGATAAGCTGACTTCACTCAAAATAAGATAAGATAAGATAAGATAACTGACTTATCTTATCAGAAAGGTCAGCCCACACTACTATAAATACACTGGAGCACCCAGGTATAACTCATACTCTGATTCTACAATAAACCTGCTTAATACTCGTGCTAACTTAAGCATTGGAGTCTCTTGTAGGTGCCCCCCACCCTCCGGTGACCAAGGATCAGAAGCGCAGCCAGTCCAACGAGTCAGACACAACAGCTCCGGCCGCCACTCACCAGCCGGACACGTCGACACCGACCAGTACAGAAGATCTCATCCGAGATTAACCTCCAGTTTCAGGTAACCCTCGGAACATATACTGTATCCTTTTCAATATTATTAGGTATATATTTTATTTTAGAGGTCGTAATACCACACCACCTCTGTTTTACGGCTTAAGCGTAAAGCTCTAAGTGGTAGGGTGTTACATTATGGTATCATAGCAATTCGTTCCTGTAGAGCCTGGAGAACGGACTAACTATGCTTTTGGGCATACTATGAGTGTCTATACATGCTGATTAGGATATCTAACTGATATAAATGGCATGAATGTCCATGAGCATGCATTTGGGACTTTGAAACACGAGACTTGCAATATTGAGACTGATCACTTTGATATCACTTGTTTGGTGTGAACAAGAACCAAATGGCGTCTCGTGGGCGCAGTTGTGGGCGTAATCGAGGTCGGGGACGGAGAGGTAATAAGGTAACTATACTGGTAGGTAGTTTGACCGATTTCGTGATCACAATGACGAGTGCTGTTGCTGCCATCGGTGTTGTTACTGCTGCGACAAGCCGAGTGATGAATAGGATGGAACCACAAGCTAGAACTGGCAATGGCAGTGGTAATAGATATGAAGGCGGAAATAATGTCCTGAGTACAGTGGAAACAATGAATTATCCGGAGCAAGTTAGCGTAAAACTAGCAACGGGAGAAAGTTCCAGAAGGATTGAGGTGGCAAGGAGTGATTGCTAGAAATCTGTCACAGAGAGAAAGGGAAAGAAGATTACACCAAGGAGACAAAGTTTCAAGATGGGTGGTTTTGCTACTTCACGTTCTCAACGCTGGAACAATGACCGAAGGAACGACAACCGTCAGGGACAGGATTCAGAAAGGCAGGCTAGTACTCAACCAGAAGACTTAAAGTGTCCAAAATGCAAAAAGTATCATCCAAACAGACCATGCAGGATCGGACTAGGCGTATGTTACAAGTGCAGGGAACAAGGGCATATATCTCGAGATTGTCCACACAGGAAAAGTCGAGATGCAACCGAATCTGATTCTCAGACCCGAGTAATTGCAAACTAGCAATTGAATCTTTAACTTCCTTACATACCATTAATATGTAATATTCATTCGTGATGCATGACAAGTTTTGATAATCATGAAGTCCAAATCGATGATTAGTCGAAGACTATTAATTGTTGAGACGAAGTGATATTTAGTTAACTTAGAGAAGCGGTCAGGCTCTTGAAGGATAAGAATCAGAGTGACGCAGCGAAAGCAGGGTGGATTAAACCTAAGGAATCAAAAGTGTTGAGAGATACATGGAGTTATTGTTTGAAATCCAGTGACGGTAAAACTTTGAGGAAGAGGAATAGAGCAAATTCAACCTTTAGTTGTTAATTGTTTAAGAGACGCGTGAAGATGAGACCGAATTCCTACTACGAGAGAGTTTTCGAGATAACTCTTGAAGGTGTACCAGAATTTCCATCTCAGGGAGAAAGTGAGTTTGCAATAGACTTAGTACCGAAAGCGAAATCAGTGTTGATTGCGCCATAAGCAAAGACACCATTATAATTGGTAGAACTTAGGGTTGAGTTGAAGGGAATTGTCTGACCAACTATTTCTCAGTGGGCAGTGCCAGTTATGCCGGAGAAGAAGAAAGAGAACGGCAGGCAGCCTTATGCAAAGGGAGTGTGCTAACAAATCTTTGCGACTCGATCTAACCTTTCTTTTGAAGCCTGCATTGAAACTCTATTCGGAGTTCTTCTTAAATGACTTAATCATCTTTCCAGTTTTACTCCTTACACACAAGAATCTTGATTCTCGGGAGCTCGCTGTGAGTGGAGTTGCTCTTATTCGCAAATTGTGTTCTTCAAAATCGGCTGAGACTTCTCTGACTCTATACGCTCTGTTCTTTCTACCAAAGGTCCTTGATTTGAACTCTTTTCTTGAGATGCACCTAGATTCCTCTTCTTGTGCATTCCATTATTTCGGTATAACTTTGATTAGCCATATATAAAACTTTCTTTCTGATTTCTCACGAACACTGTTCTATTATTCATTCCTCTTTTGAGCTTAATGTCTTTTTGAAAATCAACTCGAGCTTATATTAGTATTGCGTATGAATCCTAGCTATAACAATCGAGACGTTGATTCCTTAGAGCAAGACTTTTGGACGTGAAAGATGAAGCATGTAATTGTGCGACATTAAAAGAATTTTGGAGCTTTAAATTCTTTTCGACTGTAATGTCTATGTGTAAGTTAACACGCTAGAATGCACCATCTGTATGGATGCTGGAATGCGAAGAAGCTTGCTGCTCTTTCAGATCTATATGTTAATGATGCATTTGGTACCCCGAGCATGCGTAGGGAGCTTTCGAATCTCGAGAGAAGGTTAACTTCAGTGCTAGTAGCCATGATACCCGAACTTAATTAACTACTCGAAATTATTGCGATGCATTATCAAAAGGGATTAGGATATGCATGAATACGACATCGTGAAGTGGTGACAGATGCCTGAGTAGGAAGTCTTTAAGTATTGCTTGGATGACCAAAGAGAAAGAACTGTTAAGTAAGTTAAGGTCTTAAGTTGGGTGTTGAGAAAGTGGATGGAGGTGTCAGATTAAACCAATTACAAATTACAAGAGATCATAAGGTCGAGAACTTAGGGAGTGAAATAATGGTGATAAGGAGCTACTAAGGATATTGATGCTTGTTGAATCAAGAAGATACCAACAGAGAATTGTGTCAAAATCGGAGGTTGAGACAAAATACTATTATCCGAAGCTCACAAGAGAGGATTTTCAAATTTACCCTGAAATTACTAAAACGTACCACGAATTCAAGAAGATATTTTCAAGCGGCCAGAAATAAAGAACAAAGTGGCGATGCATGTGATTGTGTGTTTAACGCATGAGAAAGTGAAAAGTGACCACCAGAAGCCATTCAGAATGCTACAACTATTGAAGATTCTACACTGAAAGTGAAGAAGGGGTTGCTATTGATTTCGTAATAGATTGCCAAGGTCTAGGACAAAAGGTGATGCTATTAGGTAATCGTGGATCAAGTGACCAAGTCCATTCCATCCATCGGAGCAAACTATTTATCGGGGATATTAATGAGACTATACATCAGGAAGAAGGTGAGGCATCACGGTGCACTAAATGCCTCTGTATTGATCGAAAACTAGAGCATCAAACATTTTAGTTCTTGAATTAATAGCTGAGGTGACGGAGAAAAGCTACGCAACTTTGAGTTAAGATTCTCTCTATGAAAAGCCGATAGAAGAGTTATGCGGACCTGAGAAGAAAACTTTTCAAGTTTGAAGAAGGAAGTCCTGTATTCGTGAAGGTTACCTCAACAAGCTGGAATCAATGAGTAAGTCAAGACAAATGGGTTGAAGCCAAAGTGTTTTAGGGCATGAGTTAATGACGAGGATGGACTATTTCAGATTTTGAAGAAAATTGGGCCATCGGTGTATCGGGTAACTCTATCCCCACATCTTTCGAACCGGTATGATGTGTTTCACATCTTAGTTTCAGCAGTACATTTCTGATGCCAATCACATATTAGAACCTGAACCAGAGCAACTAAGAGAAGATCTAACGGTTCAAATAACCTCGGTTAGAATTTATAATATGACACCATTGCCAAACAGCTACGTAGAGAAGGAGTTACGTTAGTAGAGGATGCCGGGGGTAGAGCTAGAATTAGAGGACACACCTAAGAACCCGAATCGAATATGCAGAAAGACTACCCATACCTCTTTTCAGTTAACTAAATCTGAATTTTAAGGGCAAAATTCTTAATTAGGTGGGTTGGATGTAAACCCAGTAAAATTAGCGAATAATTAACCATTAAATTAAATTTTAATAAAGAAAATTAAAAATGTAAATTTTATAGTAAAATAAGATAGAGCTAATTAAAATAATAATTTTGACACTAATTTCAAAGAATTTGGCCCAAGATTGGACCAAACGGACCGAACCAATTGAACCGTACCCAAAATGGACCCAAGGCCTAACCCATCAGCCCAATTACACTTTAGAAGAGCCAATTCTCTTCTTCCCTTCAGCCAAAACATGTTGAAGCAATGCTCAAGGTGAGGGGAATGAAAACAGAACCCTAACACCACAATCAAATTACCATAACTTCTTGCTCCGAGCTCCGATTGCCACACCATTTTCGGTCACGTGACCACCACATCGAGCTCTACGAATCTATCAGAATAATTTCATAGGTAAGCCTTATTCTCACTCCATTTGCTCTACCCCTTTGATTCTCAAAAATTATGAGTATACATGTTGAGAATTTGTTGGCTTTGATACCTTAGGTTCGATCTAGCTTGCGAGAATTGTTAGGCTTGGTTTGTTTGGTCCATGGGTACGGTAAGGATCATTAACCCTAGTCAATTCTTTGATTTAGTGTGTTGGAATGAAATTTGGGTATATAAATGTTATGAAATGTGTTAGGTGTGTATGTATATGTGATATGAAGCTAGTGGAGGTGTTGGAAGCTTAAGTGGAAGCTTGGTTAGTGCTAGAGCTGAATTTTTGGAGTTGAGGGCTTGCTTTTTCGCCTAAGTAGGTTGCCTTGGGTAATACGTGGAAATCGGCCAAGGTATAATTTAGGTTTCATGTATTTAATATATAATGTTTTGTGAAAACCTAGGCTAGAGGACCATAGGAGTGGTTGGAATGATTAAGTATGTTGAATGTTTAGTATTTGTTATAATGGTGGATGATATGGATTGAGCATGTGTTGATTATTATTATGGTGAAATTAGTATGCTAAAATAATGTTTGAATAATGATTGATATGTTGATGAGGTTGATGGTGTATATATGGTGGATTGTTGATAGCCTTATTAATTAAAGTGAGAATTCAGGTGCAAAATTGTGTAATGTTGACGTATGATGGATGATGGAAGGGTGTAAAACTGTGTTGCTGTGATATTGAATATATTGGAACTGATTTTTAGTGCAGGATGATTGATATTTGAATGGTGAATTAACGAAATAAAGGTTTAAGGGTTTTTGTGAAAAATTAATTTTTGGCCAAACTTCAGCAAGCCATAACTCGGATTTCAGATCCCCAAATAGTTTCAAACTTATTCCATATAAAAATTGGGTTCGTGAAGGTTACGCTGTTTGAAGAACGGATGAAAAATGATTTAAAACGAAAAAGTTATGCGCGTCGGAAGTTTGGGGTTCAAAACTAAAATTCTGCAGATTTTCAGACTTAGCCATTTTTCTGATCAGAACGCAATGTATGCGTACGCATACCCGTCATTTGCGAAGGGTTGCTTTTGCCCCGCGTGTAAGCATACACGGACAAGGCTATGCGTATGCGAAATGGGCTAAAATGTATGCCCACGCGTACACGTGGCCCACGTGTACTCATGACCTGAGAGTTTTGCGTATGCGAACACCATCACACACGGCCAATCATTTTTGTTTGGCGTGCGTGCGTATGCGTGAAAGGGGTTGCGTACGCAAAATGGGCCAAAGTGCACGCCCACGCATACACGTGACCTACGCATACGCGTGGCCCCTGTTTCAGAAAAAATGAATTTTTGTGTTTTAAAGTTCAAATTTCAACCTCTAAATCTCTATTTTCATTCTTTTAACCCTAGATCTTATTAGTAAGCCTAGTAATAAGGGGGAGTTAGGAAATGGAGGGAACTTGGGAGTGAAGCAAAGTTGAAAAAGTCATGAATTATATATGGAAATGTGTATACTTAAAGTGTATATGGTACCATGGCTTTAATGATATTATTATGCAATAATTACAAATGTTTATGAATGTTTATTGGCTTATACACTCTATTATCTAAGACACGAGTTCCCCTGGGTAAAGTACCGTGGCTTGCCACCACGTTTTCCAGTTTGAGACTCGATACTCTGTTGACCCTATGTATGTATGTATGTATGTATAAATTATGAATGATAAGAGAAAAAGCTATGCATAGACTCATGGGGATGCGCGACGGGGTACAGTCCAGGGTTTAGCAGTCGGGCTTGTCAGGTTGGCTTGATAACCGACAGATGAGACTCATTAGCCATAGAATCGGCATACATCATGTGCATATTGTTTGGTTTTCTTGCTCGAGCATTAATTGAGAATGCCTAAGTGAATTATTATATTAATTGTTATATTTGCTAATTGTAGTACTTGTATAATAGCTGTGTTTCCCCTTGCTTGCTGTGTATGATTGCATATATGCATATTGAATGAAATGTGAATGTTGCACTTCCACTATCTGAGATACGAGTTTCCCTGGAAGAGAGCAGTGGCTAGCCACCATGTGCTCCAGGTGGAGACTCGATACTCTGCTGACCCTATGTCATAAGTGTGGCCGGACACTGTAAAAGTTCCGGATGAGCTCACCCCCGTGAATATACACTAGTGAGGGTGTTGGATATGAATTATGATTTATGATTGAGTATAACTTGAGTTGGGGATGCACGACAGAGGGACAGTCCAATGGTTAACTACTAGGACTTGTCGTGTTAGCTTTATAACTGACAGAAGATATCATCAGCCATTAGGACAGGCATTCATCATATGTATATTATGTGAATTGTTTGGAATTGCCTAATTGACTGCATATTACCTGCTAATTGTCTAAATGTCATATCTGCTTCCTATTTGTATATCTCCTTGTCTGGTATAATTGTGTTTGCCATATTATATTACTGCTGGTGGTTGGGAGGTTTGCAGGATTCAGAAAGGAGAATGTTAGTTAGACTGGAGATCTTTAGTCAGTTTCCATTTATGGTTTAGTCTATCTATAAGCTTTGATTTATCTGGTGGAAGTTATAGGATTACCTTCGGCTTTCCCAGGACATTACATGTTAGATATGTGGGTATTGTTACCATACTGAGAACCTCGGTTCTCACCCATGCGGATTTTGTGGTTTTCAGATGCAGGACATGAGGCTTCTCGCTGAGGCATGCTGGAGACTTCTGGATTAGCGAAGATCCTTGGTTCTCGGGACTTTATTTTTGGTTTTATGTTTTTACTTAAATACTTGTTATCTCCACTGAATAATTACATACTGTTTTGACTCCTCTTAGAGGTTGTTTTGGAGAGTAGGTTTTGATAGTTTGTCCTTGGGGTTTCCCTTGGGTTTCTTACTTTACATATATGTATATACTTCTATGCTTGGACCGGTTTTCTTTGTAACCGGATCTTGAGTTTTGATATTCGTACCTTTGGCACTCTTTGTATATATTCTTGCGCTAGCTTATCCTTTATCCGTTACGTTATATTATCGATCGAAGTGTTGTGATTTTCTATTTAACGGTTTTGTTTTATCCCTTTCTTCAAAGGCTCCTAGGCTCCTAGTTATAAACATTTTTTCACAATACTATATATACTAAATTTTATTTTTAGAGGTCGTAATACCTCGCCACCTCTGTCTTATGACTTAAGCATAAGGCTCTGTGTGGTAGGGTGTTACATTATGGTATCAGAGCAGTTCGTTCCTGTAGAGCCTGAGGGACGGACTGACTATGCTTCTGTGCATTCTCTGTATGTGTGTTTATGTGCTATTAGAATATCTAACTGATATACCTGGCATAAACGTTCATGAGCATGCATTTGGGACTTTGAAGCACTAGACTTCCGATATTGAGACTGATCAACTTACTATCGATTGATTGGTGTGTATAGGAACCAGATAGCGCCTCGTGGACGCAGTCGAGGTCACAGGAGAAGTCGTACTAGTGCTCAGGGACCGGGGGTCAACCCAAATGACCCAGTGAACTTTATGGAGACGTTAGAGAACATGGCTGCTGCTATGCAGGCTACTGCTGCGGCCCTTGGGTAACAGATGAACAACCATGGAAATGACGAAAGTGGAGCTCAGGGCCCGATGACACTAGCAACCTTCTTGAAGGTTAATCTACCTAAGTTCAAGGGAACTACCAACCCGACTGAAGCTGATACTTAGTTCAGGCTATGGAGTGAGCACTACAAGCACAGTTGGTACCTAAAGAGCATGTGTTGAGTTTGCTACCTATCTGCTCACTGGGGAAGCATCGCATTGGTGGCAGGAAACCCAACGTCTTCTGCAACAGGGTGATGACCCTATCACTTGGGATGCCTTCCAGGTGGAATTCTACAAGAAGTACTTTCCGAATTCTGCCAGGACGGCCAAGGAACTGGAGTTACTGTAGCTGAAGCAGGGTGCTATATCCGTATCTGAGTATACAGACAAGTTTGAGGAGCTATTCAGGTTTTCTCACATATGTCAGGGAGCTCCGGGAGACTTCGAGGAATGAAAGTGCATTAAGAATGAAGGAGGGCTCCGGAGTGATATCTTTAGCTCAGTGGGACCAATGGAGATCAGAACCTTCTCAAAGTTGGTGAATAAGAGCAGGGTTGCTGAAGAGTGTGTGAAAAAGGCAGATATAAAGAGAGGAAGCCATAAGGGACCATTCCCACAAAACTGAGGGAAGAGCTTTGCTCCTAGAGGCCCAACTTTCAAGCGGGGAGGCTCTTTCAGGAGGCCCAACAACAACAACAACTCCCAAGGGAAAAGGTTTGGGAAGCAGCCTCAGAATGAACAAGCTTGTTCTAGGTGCAAAAGTCCCCATCCGGGAGCCCCGTGCAAGGCCGGATGGGGCTTCTGCTATTCTTGTGGTAAGGCGGGGCATAGAGTAGCAAACTGTTCGGAGAAGCAGAAGCAAGGTGCAGGGAGAGCACAGCAGCCTGGCTGGGTGTGCACCACCTCAGCTGTTGGTGCCGAGGGATCTGAGACACTTATCTAAGGTAACTGTGAAATGGCTGGTCAAGTTTTAAATGCTTTATTTGATTCGGGAGCAACGCATTCATTCATTGCATTTGAAAAGGCTAGTGAGCTAGGATTGAAGATTGTAGTCTTAGGTTATGACCTAAAGGTGTATAATGCTACCCATAAAGCCATGATAACTAGGCTAGGATGCCCGCAAGTTTCATTTAGGGTCAAGCAACGTGATTTTGTCCATGATTTAATCTGCTTGCTGATGATCGGTCTTGATCTTATCTTGGGTTTGGACTGGTTATCTATGAGCCATGTTCTACTCGACTATTCTGCAAAATCGGTATACTTTATGCCGGAAGATACGGAAGGGCCAGTTGTATTGAATAATTATTACTTGAACTCTATAATGGTGAATTGTTCTGGAACCGAATGTCAAGGTATTTTGTTGTTAACTGCGGGTGTTTTAGGGGATGATCAAAGATTAGAGCAAATTTCGATTGTGTGTGAGTTTTGGATGCTCCTTATAGGATGTCACCGCTAGAGATGGCTGAGCTAAATTCTCAGCTAGAGGATCTGTTGGGTAAGAACTTTATCCGACCAAGTGTTTCTCCATGGGGCGTGCCAGTGTTACTGGTAAAGAAGAAATATGGGAGTATGCGACTCTGTGTGGATTACAGACAGCTGAACAAGGTCACAATAAAGAATAAGTACCATTGCTAAGGATTGACAATCTCATGGATCAGTTACAAGGAGCTGGGGTTTTCTCCAAGATCGATTTGCGATCCGGTTATCACCAGATAAGGGTGAGGGGTGAGGACATCCCTATATGAACAGAGTCTTCCGTCCGTTTCTGGATAAATTCATTCTTGTCTTCATTGACGATATACTGATTTATTCCAAGACTGAGGAAGAGCATGCGGACACTTGAGGACCGTGTTACAGATACTAAAAGAAAAGAAACTCTATGCAAAATTGTCTAAATGTGAATTCTGGAAGAGAGAGGTAAAGTTTCTGGGTCACGTGGTGAGTAAACAGAGGATAGCTGTAGATCCTTCTAAGGTGGAAACAGTTATGGAGTGGAGGCAACCAACCTTAATAATTGAGATAAGGAATTTTCTGGGCTTAGCTGGCTACTACCGAAGATTCATCAAGGGCTTTTCGCAAATAGCTTTGCCATTGACAAAGTTAACCCGCAACGATGCGACATTTGTTTGGACTCCTGAGTGTGAGGAGAGGTTTCAGGCGTTGAAGTGAAAGTTGACCACTGCGCCTGTATTGGTGTTACCTTATCCGAACGAACTATTTGAGGTGTACTGTGATGCCTCACTAAAGGGTCTAGGGTGCGTGTTGATGCAGCATCGTAATGTGGTGGCCTATGCCTCACGGCAGTTGAGACCTCATGAAGTTAACTATCCTATGCACGATTTGGAGCTTGCTGCGGTTGTGTTTGCGTTAAAGGTGTAGATGCATTACCTCTATGGGGTTAAGTTTCGAGTTTTCTCTGATCACAAGAGCTTGAAATACCTCTTTGATCAGAAAGAGCTTAACATGCGGCAGAGGAGGTGGATAGAATTACTGAAGGACTACGACTTTGAGTTGAATTACCATCCGGGGAAAGATAATGTAGTAGCAGATGCGTTAAGTCGGAAGTCGTTATATGCGGCTTGGATGATGCTTCGAGAAGAGGAATTGCTCAAGGCATTCGAGAGTCTAAAGAGTGGTGTTCAAGAAGTGTTTGGAACCCTGTGTTTGAGTCGATTACAGATCTCAAGTGACTTTAAATCCGAACTCCTAAAGGCTCATGAAAACGATGACATGTTACCAAAGGTGTTGCCAGCTATTGAGCAAGAAAAGCGGTGGAGAGTGTCAAAGGATCAGGATGGGCTATGAAGATTCAAGGATAGGATCATAGTGTCGGACGTTGGCACCTTACGGCAAGATATCTTAAAGGAAGCACACAAAAGTGGATTCTCTATCCACCCGGGGAGTACTAAGATGTACCATGATTTAAAGGCGATGTTTTGGTGGCCGGGTATGAAGAATGATGTGGCGGAATATGTTTTAAAGTGTTTAACCTGTCAGAAAGTAAAGATCGAACACCAGAGACCTTCCGGGATGTTGCAACCTTTAGAAGTTCCGCAATGGAAATGGGAGAGCATTGCGATGGACTTTGTGTTTGGATTGCAAAGGACTAGGGCCGGTTTTGATGCTGTCTGGGTGATTGTGGACCGATTGACAAAGTCGGCTCACTTTCTACCCATTCAGATGAACTACACTCTTGAGGAGTTAGTGCGGTTGTACATAAAGGAGATTGTGAGACTTCATGGTGTGCCTACTACTATAATTTCTGATCAAGATCCTCGTTTCACTTCAAGGTTCTGGAGTGCATTTCAAAAAGCTTTCGGAACCCGATTAAGCTTGAGTACGGCTTACCATCCTCAAATAGATGGTCAATCCGAGAGGACGATCCAAACACTAGAAGATATGTTGAGGGCTTATGTTTTGGACCAACTGGCGAGTTGGGATCGGTATATGCTGTTACTAGAGTTTGCATACAATAATAGCTACCATGTGAGCATCGGAATGGCTCCATATGAGGCTTTGTATGGGAGGAAATGCCAATCTCTGCTATGTTGGTATGAAGCTGGGGAGAAAAGTTTGTTGAGACCGGAGATGATAGTCGAGACTACCGAACAAGTTAAGAAAATTCGAGATAGGATACTCACTGCACAGAGTCGTCAGAAAAGTTACGTCGATCAGAGGCGGAAGCCCTTGGAATTTGAGGAAGGAGACCATGTTTTCCTTAAAGTTACTCCAACCACAGGAGTAGGTAGAGCAATTAAAGCGAAGAAGTTGAATCCTCGATACATCGGTCCGTTTCAGATCCTGGAGAGGGTTGGACTGGTAGCGTATCGGATGGCTCTACCACCCCACCTTTCGAACCTGCACGACGTATTTCACGTGTCACAGCTTCGGAAGTATACTCCTGATTCTAGCCATGTGTTAGAACCTGAATCGGTTCAGTTAAAAGAAGATTTGACGCTTCAAGTGGCTCCGATCAGAATTGACGATACGAGTATCAAACAGTTGCGTGGGAAAGTGGTTTCGTTAGTCAAAGTGGCATGGAGTCGAGCTGGTGTTGAGGAGCACACTTGAGAACTTCAGTCGGAGATGCGAACCGAATATCCACACTTATTCTCAGGTAATTGAATTCGAATTTCGTGGGCAAAATTCCTAATTAGGTGGGTAGAATGTAAAACCCGGTTAATTAATGACTAATTAGCCCATAAATGAGAATTTATTCTAGAAAGCCAAAAATGTAATTTTCATGGCTTAATATGATATAGGAGATTAAAACGAGAATTTCGATACTAATTTTGTAGAAATCGGCCCAAGATTGGACCGAACGGGGCAAACCGGACCAACCGGACCCATATTGGGCCCTTGGCGCAACCAAACTAAACCTAAAACCCTAAAAACAGCACACTCTCTCTCCTCTCTTAAGCCTCCAAAATGCTTAAATGAAATGAGGAAGGGGAATAATACTCTTCCAAGGTTCTACCATTGTTTAATCTTCAAACCACCATAACTTTTGATCCGGAGCTCCGATTGCCGCACCATTTACGGCCACGCGTTTACTGCAACGAGCTCTACAAAACCCACTACTTTGTTCTTGAGGTAAGCCACGATTTTAGTTCAGTTCCTCAGCCCTTAAATTTGATTTTAATGAGAAAAATGTTGAGATTTTGGGCTCTTTGATGTTATAGGATCCAACTAACTTGAAGGAGAAGATTAACCTTGTCTCCTTGATCCTTGGTTGTGGTAAGATTCTCAACTCTAATGGAATTTGTTTATTTATGATGTTGGGTATTGAGTTGTTATGTTTGAATATGATGATTGTGACTTAGGTAGTGTGTGTGTGTGTGAATATTGAAGCTTGATTGAGATTTTGGAAAGCTTAGAAAAGGGCTTTGGTGTGCTAAAAATATGTTCTTGGAGGTGTTGAGACCTTGAGAGCTTGTGGAAAAGTGATTTGGAAGTGCTCCGGGTTGAGCGGGGAAATCGGCTAAGGTATGATCTCGGTTTCCTGTATCTAAAATGTAATGTGGTGTGAAAACTTAGGCTAGAGGCTCTATGATAGGATTTGAATGGTTGATGTTGTTGAATGGTTGAAATAAATTGTGTGGTCATATATGTGATTATGAGTATTGATGTTTTGACGGTGTGATGCATAAGAGATATGCATGTTTTGATATATGACTAATGATTGGTTGAGGTTGAATTGTGGGTGAAGCCATATTGAGGGTGAGGGTGATATTGATTGTGTGTATTGATGATTGATTGGAGATGGTATTGTTGGGAATTGGGATGAGAAAATATGAATAATATGATATTATGTTTTGAAGTTGAGTTACTTGGTTGGGATTGGTTAAAATGATGGCTTGGGGGTTATGGTTTGATAAAAATGTTCATGTATGAGTTAAGGAGGCTTGAGGTTAATTTTTGGTATATTTGGGTTGATTTTAAAAAGGGGTGGAATTGATTTGTTTTGAAAAAGGCACTTTATGGTTTTGTATGAAAATGTGGTTTTTGGGCATACTTTGACGGAGCATAACTTGGACTCCGGATCCCCGATTTGTGCCAAACTTATTTAGAAATGAAATTGGATCCGGGATGTTTATGCCGTTCAAAGAACGGGTAAAAATGATTTGAAACAGAGAAGTTATGCCCGTCGGAAAATTGGGGTTTGAAACTGTAAATTTTGCAGCTTTTTAACTTAGTAAAATTTTTGGCAGAACGCACATCCACGCGTATCCGTGGCTGATGCACACGTGTCGTTTTCAAATATTTGCCATTCACGCGTGTGCCTGGCCAACGCGTACGCATCGTTGGGCTAAAATAGTTTCCCAGCCAAAATTGACGAGAGTTGTGTCAGAGTTGTGCCGGCTTTGTGCCTGGGGCACAAAGCGCACCCACGCGTACGCGTGGCTGACGCGCAGGCGTCACTTGGCTTTTCTCCCATCCACGCGTGCGCGTGGGGGACGCGTACGCGTCACTGTAGCTGCCTTCCACGCGTGCGCGTGGGCGACACTCACGCGTGACCCTATTTTCATCCCAAAATTGATTTTTTAGTTTTTAAAGCCAAATTTCAGACTTCTAAGCTTCCGATCTCACCTTTTATGTCTTAAAACTTTATGATATGCCTAGCAATGGGAAGGGCTAATGAATGTGGTAACTTGTGAATGAAGAAAAGAGAGAATTAATGATCAATGATGATCAAAGAGAATGGTATGAGATACGGAGGATGGTGGTGGAAGTGCTTTATATGCCATGAGCCGAAGGGCTGTATTTGTTAATAAATTGGCTGGTTATGGATTGAATTATGAGCTGGATGGATGAATTATTGCCGAATTATGGCTGAGCCTTTATTGAATTATGGTTGTGTATGATTGCATATATGCGTATTGAATGAAATGTGAATGTTGCACTTCCACTATCTAAGATACGAGTTTCCCTGGAAGAAAGCAGTGGCTAGCCACTATGTGCTCCAGGTGGAGACTCGATATTCTGCTAACCCTTTGTCGTAGGTGTGGCCGGACAAAAGTTCCGGATGAGCTTGCCCCCATGAATAAACACCAGTGAGGTTGTTGGATATGAATTATGATTTATGATTGAGTATAACTCGAGTTGGGGATGCACGACAGAGGGACAGTCCAATGGTTAGCTACCAGGACTTGTCGTGTTGGCTTTATAACCAACAGATGATATCATTAGCCATTAGGACAGGCATTCATCATATGCATATTATATGAATTGTTTGGAATTGCCTAATTGACTGCATATTACCTACTAATTGTCTAAATGTCATATCTGCTTCCTATTTGTATATCTCCTTGTCTAGTATAATTGTGTTGGCATATTATATTACTGCTGGTGGTTGGGAGGTTTGTAAGATTTGGAAAGGGGAATGTTAGTTAGACTGAAGATCTTTAGTCAGTTGCCATTTATGGTTTAGTCTATCTATAAGCTTTGATTTATCTGGTGGAAGTTCTAGGATTGCCTTCGGCTTTCCTAGGACATTACATGTTAAATATATGAGTACTGTTACCATACTGAGAACCTCCGGTTCTTACCCATGTGGATTTTGTGGTTTTCAGATGCAGGACATGAGGCTTCTCGCTGAGGCATGCTGGAGACTCTGGATTAGCGAAGATCCTTGGTTCTCGGGACTTTGTTTTTGGTTTTATGTTTTTACTTAAATACTTGTTATCTCCACTAAATAATTACATACTATTTTGACTCCTCTTAGATGTTTTGGAGATTAGATTTTGATAGTTTGTCCTTGGGGTTTCCCTTGGGTTTCTGACTTTACATATATGTATATACTTCTATGCTCGGACCGGTCTTCTTCGCAACCGGATCTTGAGTTTTGATATTCGTACCTTTGGCACTCTTTGTATATATTCTTGTGTTAGCTTATCCTTTATCCGTTACGTTATATTATCGATCGGAGTGTTGCGATTTTCTATTTAACGGTTTTGTTTTATCCCTTTCTTCAAAGGCTCCTAGTTATAAACATTTTTTCACAATACTATATATACTAAATTTTATTTTTAGAGGTCGTAATACCTCGCCACCTCTGTCTTATGACTTAAGCATAAGGCTCTGTGTGGTAGAGTGTTACACGCTACAGTAATGACATGTCCTTGGGATTGGTAGCGGAGTTTGAATTATTGTTGTATCCTCTTGAAAATTTCGAGCACAATTTTGGGATGCTCGAACATTTTGTCTAATTTCTGTACTCGTATTAAATTTACATATATTTGGTTACATTCATAATGAAAATCAGAAAATGATTAATTTTATAACAATTAAAAAAATAGTACTTTGATGATTATAAATACAAAGAATTACCTCCATTATAGTGATCATAAAAAAGAGATAAGTAACTATCAAATATTTAAGTGATGTTTCAATAATTTTTTTTAATTTTGTTACACTGTATAATATTGTGATGTTGTTTGACTTTATTTTTTTAAAATTTTATTATTCAGATGTATTTAACAACCTTAATTATAAAATATTTTATTTTATTCTTTATAAAGATATTTTTTATTCGTTAAATAAATATTTTTATTCTTTTGATTATAAAGAAATATTATTTATTGTGTAGCAAAATAGTTTTATTCTTTTTTTTTAATAAAATCATTTTGTTTAAAACCTTTTATTCGAAACTGTTATAACCAAATTAAAACCACATACGATCTATAACAACATTATATTATTTTAAATATTTATTATTTCCTTGTTCCATTATATGTTTTTGAGTTATATGTTAACATTATGTTTGTTATGGACTATTTTTTTCAGATTAAATAGTCAATACAATATAGTTTGAGTCTGAAATAAATAAAAGTTTTTTAAAAAATGCTATCTTTATATATCATAATTTTTTTTGTATAAAGTTCTCAGTTGCATCAGTTGTCTTATAGCATTTTTTAGTTAATTATCTTATATAGGGTATGACTATTTTTTTCTTTGGCTCAATTTTTTAGTTTGTATGTTTTGTTTCATGTTTTAAATATTTAGATATTACTGGTCGAAGTAATACAATTGAAGATAATATTAGTTCATATTTTATTTGTTCTATTACTTCTAATTATTTTTATTTTGTATGCTTTCCCCTAGAGTTATCATTTTAATTTTTACTATTTATTTTATTTCTTAAAATATATTTTATTTAATTATTTTATTTTGTCATATTTGTGTGAATTATAACAAAATGATTCAACAAAATATAAAGTTTTTTAAATTAACTATTTTTTTCATTTTTGCTAAAGTTTACATATTTTTCATTTTAATTGGCAAATAAATATTTTAATTTTTAAGTATCATTTTGGTTTTTATAAATTTTTTTGTATATAGATTTTATTTTTTTGTTAGGCACTGTCACTCTTTTTTTATAATTGGTTCTTGTAATGATCTTAAATAAATAAATTTTTTAACATTAATTATGCTCATACTTAATGTTTACTATGAATACATTAATATGCTAACATATAAGGATAAAATAATAATTTTTTTATAAATTTATTTACCTATTAAAATTGTGTCACAATACTAAATATATAAAGAAAAAAAGTATAATACTAACCAGTTATATTTTCTTCACATCTACTGTTTTGATAAGATCTATTTCCATGAAATTTTGATAGTATGTAAAAAGAACACATTAACAAAATTATAAAATTGTTCAATGAATTAAGTTTGTAAAGTATCAATGGTAATTGAGAAGTTACTTTATAAGAAACAAATCATACAAAATTAAATTGATTGAAAGTAATAGAATACGTAGAATACCCATTAATATCATAATTATCCAAACTCTGAATAACTAAAAAAAATAGATAGTAAACATAAAATATAAATACATGATAGGTCGTTTGAGTTCCTGTAAAAAGTTACCATTTGAAAAATGAGTCAAGTGTAATCGTATAATAGATTTATTAAGTGAAGAAATTATCATTTATAATTCACAATGTTATATATATTAATTAAAAATATTTGAACCTTTTTTGTGTATTAAATAAAACGTTTAAAAGAATTGTAGAATATTAAAAAATATAAAATGTAAAATTCTATTAGATATTAATTGGACCACTATTATTATGAGCATCTGAATAATAGCAATCATATTATTGGAAAGACAATAATGTATTTTAAATGATTATATTTTACGGTGTATAATTATTCTTTAGAGATAAGTAATTCATGAATATAAAAATTATATTAAACTGGTAGCATAATAAATATATTAAAAATAGTAAATTTATCAATGTAAATTTATGTAGTGAAGAAATTGCCACTTTTGATATATCTATTTTTTAGAAGGAAAAATATAAAAAATCAAAATTATATACAATTTTTTTTTGTTATACAGTGAAAAAATTTAAGTTGCAATTATATTATTAAACATATATCTAATATAATTTTTTTTAATAATACGGCGGGAACATTTTATTTATTCTTATAATAATATTATTTAGGACAATAATGAAAGGCTTATTGAATAAAACTTTAAGGAAAAATAAATTACTGTTAATTAAATAAATATACAGGAGTCCTACCCATATTTATTACCATTCGGTCTATTACTTGAATCAGTTTCGCTTTTACTATAGTATCTAAATATTTAAAAAATTTATTATTAAATTAAAAATAATGTATGTTGAGAACTTAAGAGTACATTCGATAGATAAATTACAGATAAATAGTACTAAGAGTACATTAACATAGAGATATTGTAGAAATAATTCAAATTAAATGGCAAACTAAATTGTAGAAAAAAAAAGTTAAAAAAATACAAGAATTATCCACTAAGTTTTTTTGTTACAGAGTTAGAAAATTTAATAACAAATATATTATTAAACATTGAACATATATATTTTTCTTATAATAATACAGTTATAAAAATTTTATATGTATATAATATTATATTAAAAAATTACTAAATTATCCAATAATTGAGATTATAATTATGTAAAGTATATTAAGACAATAAAATAATATCTATAATAATATTATTTAGGCCAATAATAAAAGATTTATTGAATTAAAATTAAAAAAATAAATAAATTATTATTAATTAAATAAATATAAGTATACAAGATTCTTACCCATATTTGGACCATTCAGTATATTACTTGAACCAGCTCCGCTGTTATTGTGAGTATCTGTATATGTAAAAAAATTATTATTAGGATGAGAATAATGTAATTTGATAATTTAAGGGTACATTCAAGAGATAAATTATACATAATTGGTACTAAGTACAGTAACATAGACATATCGTAAAAAATAATTCACCTTAAATGATAAACTAACAACATAAATTTATTAATGGGAAGTATAACTTAGAGTACCTGATACAGAATATTGATGAGCGAGTGTATTTGTGATATCTTGTAATGGTCTTGTCATGTTAGTTCCACTCGATGTATCGATTTGTTTTCCTCGTCTAATACTCCCTCGGTAACTGGCACGCCTTCTGGCAAGGTGTTGCTGCCTCTGTTCTTCGCTCATATTTTGTCTTTATTGCCTGGCATAGTCTTGCCAAGTTCGTCGACCACTTCCACGTGAATCTTCCATTGATATGTTGTCAACGATAAAAAATAAAAAAAAAACATAGTTTTACACTTTTATTTACTGACGAAAAGCAAGTTACAGTAGGTTTTACGTTATATTTAGGTGAAGTGAGAAGGATGTAGGAGAAGATAGATGAGAAATGAAGAAAATTTTTTCTATTATGGAGTAACTAGTAATGTGAAGTGAGAGAGATTAAGAGGAGAAACTGGTATCCTATTAGTTATTACAGATGAAGATGAAGTAGTGGAGTATTATGCAGTAACATGAAGTGAGAGAAATTAACGGGAGAAACTGGTATCCTATTAGTGAAATAATTATAGAAATTACATTAACATGAAGGTGAACGTGAATGAAAATGAAGTAGTGGGAATTCTGTAACTAAGAGTAAGTTATTAGGAAGGATAAAAATGGAAAAAAATTTTGGATACCAAAATGAGTTTTAGCATTATATATTGTTATAGATAATAATAAATATTGTACAAAAGAAATCAAAAGGAATTCAGATACAATTCCTATCCCTCTGTATAAAAATAAAATCCTAATAACAAAGGCGAGGAAATTCTATGAAAGCAACTTAACACATAACTTAACTCAAATAAAACTAATAACTGTTCGCAGCTTCAAAATCAGTCCTCGAGCCTGTGTCACTGAAAGGGTGGAAGATTTTGGGGTGAGAACAAACCACACATTCTCAGTAGGGAATGGAAATGGCGTAAAAGTAATGAAATAAAGTACAAATAATTAACTTTACTCAATAAAACTATATTTTTATCAAACCCTTTGAAAATACCCTTGGTTCTACTTTAGCTAACCAATTACCTCTTTTTAAAATCTCTAAACTCAAAACAAATTCTAAATATAAAACTAGTTATATTACCCGTCTCTCAGCCATATAGTTAATCCTCAATCAAATGTCAATTCGTAATCACTTTAATACATTTACAAACAAATAGTACAAGCAAGAGATTCAATTCAATGTACAAGTGTCACAACAAGACAAATAGCACAATCACAAAGAAATAAGACAAGCAAGCACAATCAAATGCAAATGTGCAACCAACATAATGCATGTCTATCCCTAACGCAGGCCATGAGCTCATGTGTCGGTTGCCTACCCACTCCCGACATTACCCAGGCACAAGTCCCAGATATAGCTTTCTAAATGCATACAGTGTGCTTATAAGTCGTACGGCTAGGCCACATACAGTGTGACTTTCCAAATCAATAAGCATACATTTAGAAAACAGTTCTCAGTGTGTGGGAGTCCCCACTTTACATTTGGCACTAAGGCCCAAACAAAGTCGCATCTACTATCCTGTGGCAGACATTCCTTTAATTCATATATTTCTTTGATCTTTGTTCTCTGCTCTCCTGTAGTAGAGATTCCTTTAATTCATATATTTCTTTAACCTTTGTTCTCTGCTCTCCTGTGGCAGAGATTTCTTTAATTATCTTTCTTTTCTTTACTTTTCGTTCTTCTTCTTTTCTTTCTTATCAAAACGAAATCAAAACATAACTTAAAGTAAAATCCCTTTTCAAAAGATTGAGTTTAAAACATTATACTTTTCTTAATAAATCGATTCGAAAATGAAGCTCTTTTCGTAATAAATCGAAATCAAACAATATTCTTAAATCATATTTGCTTTTAAATAACATTTTAAATAAAGTTTTAGTTTTATAAAAATTCGGTAGCATTTCCTCTAAAATTCAGACTATGCCATCCTCCCAGGGTCCCTACCAAATCATTTTCAATTCTAAAAAATCATTGATAAATCCAACAAATCATATCCATTGTCAAAGCATTTATAAATCTGAAAGTTAACTAGTTTTAATATCAAATTATTTTCAACTCCCCATTTGTTACCAATAAATCAACCAACGCTTTCTCAAACTCTTTCCAATAGTTTTAAATCCAAGTCATTCTTTACTTTAGAAATATAAATCAAATTTTTCAATATAAAACCATTTATTCGATATGCGTAAATATATAAACATATTCTTTTCTCAACATAGAAACATTTCTCAAAATAAGCTTATAAGTCGGATTTTCAAATCAAAATCACTTTTTTTTATATCTTTATAAAAATTTGGACAGGACTTCCCTTAACATTCGAATTCACCACCCTTATGGGCTCCTTCATTCTCTCAACAATTCCCAAATCATTGTAACAGTACTTACTATTATCAAACAAATCTCAAACCATCAATCAAACTAAGAAATTAACATGACTAAAAATTCCAACAACATCCACAGCCTCAATCCAAACTCAATTCATATCCCAGTTTAACAAACAACACCAATTAAACACCATTCACAATCACAATTCAACAAATTCACATCAATTAGTAATACTAAACTCTCGTAAATTATTTGCAATTATTCAATAAGCTTTTTAGGCATTCTTAAATTAAAACATTTAACTTTAAAAACAAACTCCCTACCTCCGTATGAAATCAAAATCAACGAAAGCTCTCGAGAAACTTTTTGACCGAGTTACTGAAGAGAAAAGCGTCATAAATCCTCTGTGTCTTCTAGAACTCCAATTGACTGAACTCAAGGAGAAGGGGAGCTACGTCACCATCAATTTCTACCAGACAAAAATAATGCCAACGTGTAGAGGAAGAGGATACAAACATTTTTATCGGATTAGATTTTTTATTGGAGTTATGGATTTCAAAAAATCGAAGGCGGAAACCTTATGGTCATGGAGGTTCTCTCTTCCTCACTCTCGGTTCCTTTCTTTCTTTTCAAGTTCAATGACAAATGAAGAGAAGTGAATATGGATTCTTGATTAAGTGGCATTAGTTTATTTAAATGAAAGGGCATGTGTCATACTTATATATATATATATATATATATATATATATATATTATGAACCACACTTCTTATTTCTTTTCTTATGGCTTCGGTGGAAGAAAGAAAAGGATAATGAAATTATATGATTATTAAGATACATGTGTCATGTTTATAAATTTATGTATATATAATTGCCAAATTTGGCTTTCCTTATCTTTCCTTAAAGCTTCAGCCAAAGGAATAATAATAATAATAATAATAAATTTAAATATTTGCTTATTAATATAATATTTTTTTAATAAATAATTTAAATTAATAAAATAAGTCATAATTAAATTGAACTTTAATAACCATAAAATTTTATTTAATTATTTTTGTTAAAAATAATTTTTTTTAAATAAAATCTTAATATAATATAATAACTCATAAATAACTAATTATTTAATTTTCAAAAATCTGAGTATTACAATTATAAATTAATAGACGACATTTAAAGTTTTTAAAGAAATACAATAGAAGCATTATCATTCTGAAAATATTCTTTATATATTTAAGCATAATTGAGAATAAAATTCTACTCTATCGAATATTTTACCTCATATATTATCTAGAACTTTAAACTAGGACAATTTTATATTACCTCTTTATTTTGTGCTTTTATAATTTAACATTTTAAAGATTTTTTGTAGTAATTTTAATTTCAACAAAATATAATATAAATAAGATCTCATTAATATTAAAATAAAAAAATACTTATCAAATAAATTTGAAAAATAAATAATATATTAACAAAAAAAATAAAATTAATTTCTTAAAATTAATTTCTCATTAATATATCAAATAAAATTATATTCTTAATTTTCCTCGCTTCCCTTCACTACAGTTGTAAATTTTATACCGTTTTTTATTAATTTCACACGTAACATTTACCTTCATTTTCCTTTCTCTTCAATTTATTTACAAAACTGTATTAATTATTATATATTTTTAGTCTCTTTTTCACGTACAAATTTTCTCTCATCAATTTATTTAAAAAAAATTATTACTTTTTTATATAATATTTGTTTTTTAATTTTTTTATATGTATATACCTATCAATAATGAACTGAAGAACTCATAAATTATTTTGTTAACTCTTTTTTTTATTTTTTAAATGGTTTTGTACAAGATAAAATTATTTTTAAAATTTTTTAAATTATTGATTATGTAGAATATTTTTTTAAATTTTAAGTGCATCAATATTTACCTTTTAGTTAAATTTCATTTTTTTTAAACTGCTTTGTATTTAATGATATTATTTTTTTAATTTTCTAAATTATTGATTATATAAAGTATTGTAATTAAAATTTGAGTACATAAATATTTATTTTTATATTAAATTAAATAAATTATACAACAAAAACTTTAGTAATTTTGTATTCCATAATATTATTTGTTTGTCATATAGCCCTGATTATTTGATGAGTTTAATTTTGATGGCATTGCGTAATAAGATGCACGTGTAAAACTATTTTACACTAATATAACATCAAAATTAAATTCTTATTTGATTGACATAAAAAGACGCAAAAAAAAATTTTGCAACTACCAATGATTTTGTTAAAATATTGATATGTTTATTTCCTAACCTATTAACAATATAGAGTTCTAACATTTAAGTAAATGAAAATTTGTTTATGATTAAATTAAAATAAATAATTTATATTTCAAAAAAATTAATTAATTAAATATTATTTGTTTGGCATATAGTATTGATTATTTGATTGGTATATAAAAGATGCAAAAAAAAAATGTACCTATCAATAGTAAAGTGAAAAAACTCTCATGGATATTTTGCTAATTATTTTTTGAATTTTTAATCAGTTCTATGTTGGTTAATATTTTTTTTTATTAAATATTAGATTGACATATAACATTAAAGATGTGGTATGATAATAATATCTATGAATTAATTTTTTTAAATAACCTAATAACACAATAAATATCTAAATTTTCTGTTATATATTTTTTAACAGTTTCAACCTTCACAATATTATCTATAATCTTCTATAACAATATATAATGTCAATACGAAATTTTCGTATCCAAATTTACTTTCCAATATTGTCCTTAACGATAGAGATTCTCCGTACATGCGTCAGTTACTTTAAATTAAAGAATTTTCACCATTAACAGCAACACATATTCATTTATCTCATTTTCATTCTGTATTTCACTAATAGTTGTTGGAACCGTAACCTCTTCTTTAATTGTTTATTCCATTCATTTATCCTTTTAATTAATTTTATCATTTTCAATTTTTCTTATTTCTCTTTCCAATTCTGAATGTGCTTTTCTGTATGTAATAATTATTTGGATGAATTTTTGTGATTTTTTGAACTAGATAATGACTATGCCAAATGTTGATTTTCGACTCTATGCATGAAGGAGGGAAAAAATAATTAGAGACGATAAATATTTTTTTATCGATCTTATCGTTTTATTTTGGGTATATTCTTTATCTGAGTACTTTATACCAACAGTTTGATCTTATTATTCTGTTATAAATTTTTTTATCTCATTATTCAATTTTTAGTGCTTCTCCTCTCACCGTTAGGTGCACTTTTCTGTATTATTACTGTTGTCATCGTTCTCCTTCCTTAAACACCGTGATTGTATCGCCTCCATCTTTTCCTCGCTTTCATTCACTACAATTGCAAATTTTCAACCTTTTTTTATTAATTTCACGTGTAACTTTCACCTTCAATTTTCTTTCTTTTCAGTTTACTTACCAAACTATATAAATTCTTATATATTTTTAATCTGTTTTTCACATACAAAGTTTTCTCTCATCAATTTAATTTAAAACAAAATTATTTTTTTTCTAATATTTGTTTTTTAATTTTTTTTACATGTATATACCTATAATTAATGAACTGAAAAACTTTCATAAATTATTTTGTTAACTCATTTATATTTTTTAAATTATTGATTATGTAGAATATTTTTTTTTAAATTTGAGTGCATCAATATTTACCTTTTAGTTAAATCTTATTTTTTTTAAATTGCTTTGTATTTAATGATATAATTTTTTTGATTTTCTAAATTATTGATTATGTAAAGTATTGTAATTAAAATTTGAGTATATAAATATTTATTTTAAATTAAATTAAATAAATTATACAACAAAAAATTTAGTAATTTTGTATTCCACAATATTATTTGTTTGGCATATAGCCTTGATTATTTGATGAGTTTAATTTTGATGGCGTTGCGTAATTAGATGCATGTGTAAAACTATTTTACACTAATAGAACATCAAAATTAAATTCTTATTTGATTGACATAAAAAGATGTAAAAAAAAAATTTGCAACTACCAATGATTTGTTAAAATATTGATATGTTTATTTTCTAAACTATTAACGATGTACAATTCTGACATTTAAGTATATGCAAATTTGCTTATAATTAAATTAAAATAAATAATATATATTGCAAAAAAATTAATTAATTTAATATTATTTGTTTGGCATATAGTATTGATTATTTGATTGGCATATAAAAGATGCAAAAAAAATCTGTACCTATTAATAGTAAAATGAAAAAACTCTCATAGATATTTTTCTAATTATTTTTTGAATTTTTAATCAGTTCTATATTGGTTAATATTATTTTTTTATTGAATATTAGATTGACATATAACATTAAAGATGTAGTAGGATACTAACATCTATGAATTAGTTTTTTTAAATAACCTAATAACACAATAAATATATAACTTTTCTGTTATATATTTTTTAATAGTTTCAACCTTCACAATATTATACAGACTAATTTAGATAGCCAAAATAAATTAAAATAAGTAACAACATGAAGATATAGAATTCTACTTTTTGTTATATAGTACAAAATAATATAATAATATAATAAACTGTAATAAAAATAAAGTAAAATAAGTAACAACAAGAAGATATAGAGTTTTACTTTTTATTCTGTAGTACAAAGATAATATAATAATCTAATAAATTGTAATATTCTGGTACAAAAGAACATAAAATTTAATCAAAATACTATTTATATACTAAAATCTACCACCAATGTATTTGTGAATAAATACATGTGTAGTTTAATTTATTTTCAATGTGTATTTGTATTCTAGCATGTATTTTATACTGGTAGCTAACTTTGGTGTCTGATTTTAGTGTACACGTAGCATAACTCAAACTTAATATTATCCTTTTCAGTAGCTTTTTATCTTTTTATTTTAATTTTATTAAAAAATAATAATATCATTTACTTTTAACTTTTAACTTTTAAGATAAATATAAGGATTTGACATTTTATATATTAGATAATTTAAATAATTTATTATAGAAGAAGTTAAGAATATAAGAGAGAGAGGGATTTTTTTTAACCTATTAAATATGAGTTATATCAAGTGATGATTAAGAAATATATTAGAACTCTAAATTCAAAAGTTCTTTTTTTTACTCTCTTTATATCGTATTTCACTTTAACTAACTATTTTTTATGGATAGTATTTAAGTGACACAAAATAGTAAGAAGGTTTGTATTAGATTATGAAAATTAATATCATCTTTATAGTAGGATCACATTATTTCAAAATATGCAAAATAAAATAATAAAATATAGTTTAATTAATTTACATAATAAAACAAACGTACAACTTATATAATAGTAGTCAAATGTAAGAAACAATGACAGTCTTTTATTCTAAGGGCCTATATTAAATTGTAACTTAACTTTATAATTATTAGTTAAAAACTTATACTAATGTACTATTTTTATTATATTAGTTAAAAATTTTGAATGTTTTATGTCGTACATTTTTTTAATAGAATAATAAGACAACTTAAAACCCACATCAAGAAAAAGTTATTCTTTTTATACATTTAGATATTCAAAAGACACAAAAACCAATTCTTTTAACAATACTTCAACGACTCATAAAAGTTTACATAATAAATGATTATAGATCAAAGTTGTAAACCCCGCAAAAATTGGTAGATAATTAGTTAATAAATTGAATTTTAATTAAGAAAATTAAAAATGCAAAACTAATATCAAAATAGGATAGAGCTCGTCAAAATGAGAATTTTGATACCAATTTTAAAAATTTGGCCCAAAATTGGACCGAAAGGGCCAAACCGGTTGAACTGGGGTCCAAACCGGGTCCGTGGGTCCAACCGGACCCATAATTAAAAAGAAGCAGCAGCTCCTTCTTCCCCCATTTCATGCAACGATACCAAACAGATTGGGGGAGGGAAGAAGAGCTCTCAAACCCTCATCAACCTTTGATCCACCATAACTTCCCCGTTTGAGCCCCAATCGCCGCACCGTTCGCGGCCATGCGTCTAGTGCGTCGAGCTCTACATTTCTATTGGATCAATTTCACCGGTAAGCTCCATTTTTGTTTCAGAATCTCCATCCCCTTTCTATTCTTGAAATTGAAACCCTATGGTGAGATTTTACCAATTTTGATGTTCTAGGTTCGATTTAACTTGTGGAGCTTACTGGATTTGAGTTGCTATGCGTGTAGAAGCGGTAAGGTTACCCTAATCTTAAATTTAATTTTTAATCCATTAGGTAAATTCTCAATTGGTAATATATGTGTGTATTAGGTACGAATTAAGTCCATATATATGCATTGGAAGTGAAAAGTGAGTGTTTGAAGGCTTATGGGTGATTGAAGCTTGGTTTGTGGCTGGTTCTTTGAGTGTTGGGGCTGTGTTCTTGCTTGTGAGGCTACCTTGGATTGAATAAAGTGATCGGCCAAGGTATGGTTTAGGCTTCGCGTGTTTAACATTTAAGGTGTTGTGAAAACTTAGGCTAGAAAAACCATAGGTTAAGTTGAATTGGTTAATTGCATTAAGTGATTAGTCTTGTGAAGTTGTTGAATAAATTGTTGATTAACATGTGTTGGAATTTATGAGGTGTTGAAGTTATTGAATGTGTGATCTTGAAGTTGAGCTAGTGTTAGAAATTATATGCATGAATTGTTGGTATTGAATTTGTATTCTTGAAACCATTAATGAAGGATTGATATATGTTAATAGAATTTAATTGATATATGTTGATAAAAGGTTGATACATGTGATGAAGGGTTAGTATATGTGAAGAGTTAATATATAAATGAGGGGTTGTTTATATATGTGATGTATGTTGATATGTATTGGTAGTTAAGGCTTGTTGGAGTAGTGAAAGGTAAATTGGAAGTGGTTGTTAATGAAGTAGGCTTGGTGTGTTAGTAATGTGCAGGTCTTGATGGTAAGGAACTTGAAATCGGTGAAAATGAGGTTTGGAAGCAAATTGGTAAAAAGTGAATTTTGGTAAACTTTGGAAGTCCATAACTTACTCCTCAAATTTTGGATGGAATTGTGGTTTGTTTCAAATGAAAAATGGTTCTGTAAGCTTTTAAACGATATCAATTTTGTAAAAAACAAAATTTTGTGGAGAAAGTTATGGACAACGGAAATTTGGTATATAAAACTGTGATGCAGGTGCTAAAATCTGGTTTATAGCAGCTCCCTGGTATTCTGCCAATTTTGGAAAAATGTCCTTCAACGTGTACGTGTACGCGTACGCGTGGCATGGCATTTTAACGATGCAAGCACGAGAAGCCATGCGTGCGCGTGAGAAGCTAATGTGCAAGATCACGCGTACGCGTGGCCTCTGTTTGCTGCAAACTGGATTTTGGCTGTTTAAACCAGATTTTCACTCCTAAACCTTCATTTCCTTCTCTTTTAGACTTAGGATATAGTACTGAGTCTAGTAGATAATTGAAGCTAGGAAAATAAGATAACTTAGGGGTGAAGTAAGGGGTAAATGATGACTTGTGTGAAGAAGAGGAGAATATTAAAGAAGTTTGACGCCAAGGCTTGATAAATGATTATATATATTGATTATGAATATGAAATGGCTTATGAATGATGATATCTGAGATACGAGTTTCCCTGGGTAAGAACCGTGGCTTGCCACCACGTGTTCCAAGTCGAAACTCGATACTCTGTTGACCCTACATCGTAACGGTGATCGGGCACGTATAAATTCATGGGTATGGATAACCCCAATTGAGTGATTAAATGATAATTGATTGTGAAATCTATGCATAGACTCATGGGATGCGCGATGGGGGATAGTCTAAGGTTTTCGGACTTGTCAGGTTGGCTGGATAACCGACAGATGAGCTTCATCAGCCATAGGACAGGCATGCATCATATGCATTAGTGTGTTTTGATTGCTATGCATTTCTTGGGTTTGCCTAATTGAATATATACCTCCTGCTACCTGTTATACTTGCTACTTGCACTATCTGCTTATTACTTGTGCGTGAACTTGCTTGGTTGCTTGTTTCTGCTGAATTATGGACGACGAAGGAATGGAAGAAAGGGTGAAATGGTTTGATGTTATGTTAGGTTTAAAATTGGGTGAGTTTAGGAAGGTCTAGATTACCTACCCCTATTTATGCCTTCTGGTTAGTAATTAATGTAACAGCCCAGACCACCCGCTAGCACGCTATTGTCCGCTTTGGCACACAAGGCCTCACGGTTTTGCCTTTGACGATAGGGATGATAGCCGAAGCCTCCCACACTCACTCGTCAAAACACGTCATGCTAGGGAGAGGTATCCACACCCTTATAAGGCATGCTTCGTTCCCCTCCCCAACCGATGTGGGACCTTACAATCCATCCCCCCCTAAGGGAGCCCAGTGCCCTCGCTGGCACATCGATCCGGGCTCCGGCTCTAATACTATCTGTAACAGTCCAGACCACCCGCTAGCACGATATTGTCCGCTTTGGCACACAAGGCCTCACGGTTTTGCCTTTGACGATAGGGATGATAGCCGAAGCCCCCCACACTCACTCGTCAAAATGCGTCATGCTAGGGAGAAGTATCCACACCCTTATAAGGCATGCTTCGTTCCCCTCCCCAACCGATGTGGGACCTTACAGCATGCACGAGAAGCCTTGCATGTGCGTGAGAAGCTAATGCGTATGATCACGCGTACGTATGATTCACGCGTACGCGTGATTTGCTGTTCGTTCCACGCGTACGCGTGACCCATGCGTACGCGTGGCTTCTGTTTGCTGCAAACTGGATTTTGGCTGTTTAAACCAGATTTTCACTCCTAAACCTCTATTTTCCTTCCTTTTTAGACTTAGGATATAGTACTGAGTCCAGTAGATAATTGAAGCTATGAAAATAAGATAACTTGGGGGTGAAGTAAGGGGTAAATGATGACTTGTGTGAAGAAGATGAGAATATTAAAGAAGTTTGACGCCAAGGCTTGATAAATGATTATATATATTGATTATGAAAATGAAATGGCTTATAAATGATGATATCTGAGATACAAGTTTCCTTGGGTAAGAACCGTGGCTTGCCGCCACGTGTTCCAGGTCGAAACTCGATACTCTGTTGACCCTACGTCGTAAGGGTGACCGGGCACGTATAAATTCTCGGGTATGGATAGCCCCCATTGAGTGATTGAATGATAATTGATTGTGAAATCTATGCATAGACTCACAGGGATGCACGACAGGGGACAGTCTAAGGTTTTCGGACTTGTCGGGTTGGCTGGATATCCGATAGATGAGCCTCATCAGCCATAGGATAGGCATGCATCATATGCATTTGTGTGTTTTGATTGCTATGCATTTCTTGGGTTTGCTTGAATATATACCTCTTGTTACCTGTTATACTTGCTACTTGCACTATCTGCTTATTACTTCTGCGTGAACTTGCTTGGTTGCTTGTTTCTGCTGAATTATAGACGATGGAGGAATGGAAGAAAGGGTGAAATGGTTTGATGTCATGTTAGGTTTAAAATTGGATAAGTTTAGGAAGGTCTAGATTACCTACCCTTATTTATGGCTTCTGGTTAGTAGTTAAGTTTTACAATTGTACGACGGAGTTCTAGGATTGCCTCTGGCATTCCCAGGACCTTATTTATTATACGCGTGGCACCTTTAGCATGCTGAGAACCTCCGGTTCTCACCGCATACTGTGTTGTTGTTTTCAGATACAGGTCGAGAGGCTCCTCGCTAGGCATCTGGATTTTCCTGAAGCAGAGTAGTCCCTAGATTGTATTTTGGGTTTTTAGTTTGTTTATATGTATATATGTACTTAGCTTGCTCTCCAGGAAACTTGTTATTTTGTTCCTTATAGAGGTTGTGGGAGAGTTAGGGCCTTATTCTGCACTTTGGGTAGTTGGGATACCTATGTATATATATATATATATATATATATATATATATATATATATATATATATATATATATGTAAATATTCTCCGACCAGCCTTGGCTTTGTAGGCTGAGTCAGGAGCTAGTGTTCACTGTATTTTTGACTCTCTTTTCTTTCTTTCGTTCATTTATATCTTGAACCTTTAGGTTTCTTAGCACGCAAGTAATTCTTTTTCTCGAGCGTTGCGCTTTTTATTTTGCGATTTTTGTTTACTTGTTTTTCAAGGCTCCTAGTATATTATCTCTTTTCACTATTATATGTAAATATTTTCTGATTAGAGGTCTATAACACCACACTACCTCTGTTCTACGACTTAAGCGTAAAACTCTATATAGTAGGGTGTTACAAAAGTGATAGACAAGATTGAAAGTTGCGATATTAGTACTTGGTGATAATTAATTACAATCGGGTGAAGAGAAGGTGCGAGGAGAAGAAGAAAATGAGACAGGAGAACAAGGCAATAATAGTGTGCGAGAGAAATAATAGTAAGAGAAAATAATAGTGTGTGATACAATGAGAAGATATAATAAAAGTATACATTAATAATTTAAAAAAGTAATAAAATTAAAGATAATTTAATAAATTGAATATAAAATTTAAAAAATAAAATATTTTTTATCTATTAGAATTATGAATATAAAATTAAAAAAATATTTTTTTAACTATTAGAATTAGGAATAAAAATAAAAAAATACTTTGGATATAAACTTTTATATTTACTTCAAATGAAATACTGTTAAAAAAATAAATAAATAAACTTTATAATATTTATAAATAATTACTTTATAAATATTTATCTTGATTTTATTGCACATAATAACAACATAATAAAATTTTTAATATCTTATTTAATTTATATTTATAATTTTTGAATGTCCTAAAAGTTAAATAACTTATAAAATTTATATATTTATTTTTAAATATATTTTTTTATTTTTAAATTATTTTATCAAATCTATAATTAATTGAATTAATTGAATTTGTCCCTACTATATTAAGGACTCAATTTAATTGAATAATCTTGAAGCGTTTATATAGTTATTTTTATAGTCAATAAATCTGACAGTTTTTTAAGATTCAAAAAGTTATTAATAAGGATATATACGATGAATTACGAGGATTTTTTTCAGGTACACAATTTTTATATTCTCCTATTTTGTTTATTAATTATTCTTATAGTTTGATATTTAAAAATAAAAAAAATAAACATTCTCATTTCTTTTGTTTTTTTATCATTTATAAGAAAATGAAGACCTCTTCAAATTCAGATTCATATTTTGGCCTACCACTTAAAAAATATGAAGACAAATATAAATATCTATGAAATTTAAGTAAAAATTATCTTTTGTAAATAACAAAAATATATTTTAGTTTATATATAATTTTTTTAATCAGGATAATATTATTATCATTATTTTTTGAACTATATATATATATATATATATATATATATATACCTCTTTATTGTGTGTTTTTATAATTTAATATTTTAAAATTTTTTTATAATAGTTTTAATTTTAACAAAATATGATATAAATAAGGTCATGTCAATATTAAAATAATAAAAAATAAAAAAATATTTATCTAATAAATTTAAAAAGTAAATAATATATTAACAAAAAATAAAATTAATTTTTTTAAAAAATAATAGAAGAGCGGCTGAACAAGCACGATAGTGCCTGTTGAGCCACTAGTCCTTATTAATAACTTTTTGAATCTTGAAAAACTGTCAGATTTATTGACTATAAAAATAACTATATAAACGCTTCAAGATTATTCAATTAAATTGATTCCTTAGTATAGTAGGGACAAATTCAATTAATTCAATTAATTATAGATTTGATAAAATAATTTAAAAATAAAAAATATATTTAAAAATAAATATAGAAATTTTATAAGTTATTTAGCTTTTAGGACGTTCAAAAATTATAAATTTAAATTAAATAAAATATTAAAAAATTTATTATATTGTTATTATGTGTAATAAAATCAAGATAAATATTTATAAAGTAATTATTTATAAATATTATAAAATTTATTTATTTTTTTAACAGTATTTAATTTGAAACAAATATAAAAATTTATATTCAAAGTATTTTTTTATTTTTATTCATAATTCTAATAGATAATTTTTTTAATTTTATATTCATAATTCTAATATATAAAAAATATTTTGTTTTTTAAATTTTATATTTAATTTATTAAATTATCTTTAATTTTATTACTTTTTTAAATTATTAATGTATACTTTTATTATATCTTCTTATTGTATCACACATTATTATTTTCTCTTCCTATTATTTCTCTCGCACACTATTATTGCATTGTTCTCCTTTCTCATTTTCTTCTTCTCCTCGCACCTTCTCTTCACCCGGTCGTAATTAATTATCACCAAGTACTAATATCGCAAGTTTCAATCTTGTCTATCACTTTTATCTATAATCATTTATTATGTAAACTTTTATGAGTCGTTGAAGTGTTGTTAAAAGAATTGGTTTTTGTGTCTTTTGAATATCTAAATGTATAAAAACAATAACTTTTTCTTGATGTGGGTTTTAAGTTGTCTTATTATTCTATTAAAAAAATGTACGACATAAAACATTCAAAATTTTTAACTAATATAATAAAAATAATACATTAGTATAAGTTTTTAACTAATAATTATAAAGTTAAGTTGTCATTTAATATAGGCCACTTAGAATAAAAGACTGTCATTGCTTCTTACATTTGACTACTATTATATAAGTTGTACGTTTATTTTATTGTGTAAATTAATTAAACTATATTTTATTATTTTATTTTGTATATTTTGAAATAATGTGATCCTACTATAAGGATGATATTAATTTACATAATCTAATACGAACCTTCTTACTATTTTGTTTGTCACTTAAATACTATCCATAAAAAATAGTTAGTTAAAGTGAAATACGGTATAAAGAGAGTCAAAAAAAAAATTTTGAATTTAGAGTTCTAATATGTTTCTTAATCATCACTTGATATAACTCATATTTAATAGGTTAAAAAATTCCCTCTTTCTCTTATATTCTTAACTTCTTCTATAATAAATTTTTTAAATTATCTAATACATAAAATGTCAAATCCTTATATTTATCTTAAAAGTTAAAAGTTAAAAGTAAATGATATTAGTATTTTTTTAATAAAATTAAAATAAAAAGATAAAAAGCTACTGAAAAGGATAATATTAAGTTTGAGTTATGCTATGTGTATACTAAAATTAGCCACTAAAGTCAGCTACCAGTATAAAATACATGTTAGAATATAAACACACATTGAAAATAAATTAAACTACACATGTATTTATACATAAATACATTGGTGGCTGATTTTAGTATACAAAATAGCAGTTTTGATTAAATTTTATGTTCTTTTGTACCAGAATATTACAATTTATTAAATTATTATATTATCTTTGTACTACAGAATAAAAAGTAAAATTCTATATCTTCTTGTTGTTACTTATTTTACTTTATTTTTATTACAGTTTATTATATTATTATATTATTTTTGTACCATATAACAAAAAGTAGAATTCTATATCTTCATGTTGTTACTTATTTTACTTTATTTTGGCTATCTAAATTAGTCTGTATAATATTGTGAAGGTTGAAACTGTTAAAAAATACATAACAGAAAATTTAGATATTTATTATGTTATCAGGTTATTTAAAAAAACTAATTCATAGATGTTATTATCCTACCACATCTTTAATGTTATATGTCAATCTAATATTTAATAAAAAAATAATATTAACCAACATAGAACTATTAAAAATTCAAAAAATAATTAGCAAAATATCTATGAGAGTTTTTTCATTTTACTATTAATAGGTACAGATTTTTTTGCATCTTTTATATGCCAATCAAATAATCAATACTATATGCCAAACAAATAATATTAAATTAATTGATTTTTTTAAAATATAAATTATTTATTTTAATTTAATCATAAACAAATTTTCATGTATTTAAATGTCAGAACTCTATATTGTTAATAGGTTAGAAAATAAACATATTAATATTTTAACAAATCATTGGTAGTTGCAAAATTTTTTTTGCGTCTTTTTATGCCAATCAAATAAGAATTTAATTTTGATGTTCTATTAGAATAAAATAGTTTTACACGTGCATCTAATTATGCAACGCCATTAAACTTAAAACTCATCAAATAATCAGGCTAGGTGACAAACAAATAATATTGTGGAATACAAAATTACTAAATTTTTTGTTGTATAATTTATTTAATTTAATTTAAAAATAAATATTTATGTACTCAATTTTTAATTACAATACTTTACATAATCAATAATTTAGAAAATTAAAAAAATAATATCATTAAATACAAAGCAGTTTTAAAAAAATGAAATTTAACTAAAAGATAAATATTGATGCACTCAAAATTTTAAAAAATATTATACATAATCAATAATTTAAAAAATTTAAAAAATAATTTTATCTTGTAGAGAACCGTTTAAAAAATAAAAAAGATTTAACAAAATAATTTATGAGAGTTCTTCAGTTCATTATTGATAGGTATATACATGTAAAAAAAAATTAAAAACCAAATATTAGATAAAAAAATAATTTTTTTTAAATTAAATTGATGAGAGAAAACTTTGTATGTGAAAAAGCGATTAAAAATATATAAGAATTAATACAGTTTTGTAAGTAAACTGAAGAGAAAGGAAAATAATAGTGAAAGTTATGCGTGAAATTAATAAAAAACGGTATAAAATTTATAATTGTAGTGAATGGAAGCGAGGAAAAGATGGAGGCGATACAATCACGATGTTGAAGGAAGGAGAACGATGGCAACAGTAATAATACAGAAAAGTGCACCTAATGGTGAGAGGAGAAGCACTAAAAATTGAATAATGAGATAAAAAAATTTTAACAGAATAACGATATCAAACTGTTGGTATAAAATACTCACATAAAGAATATACCCAAAATAAAATAATAAGATCGGTAAAAAATTATTTATCACCCCTAATTATTTTTTTCCTCTTTTCATACATGGCGTCGAAAATCAACATTTGACATAGTCATTATCTAGTTCAGAAAATCACAAAAACTCATCCAAATAATTGTTACATACAGAGAAGCACATTCAAAATTGGAAAGAGAAATAAGAAAAATTGAAAACGATAAAATTAATTAAAAGGATAAATGATTGGAATAAAGAATTAAAGAAGAGGTTACGGTTCCTACAACTATTAGTGAAATACAGAATGAAAATGAGATAGATGAATATGTGTTGCTGTTAACGGTGAAAGTTCTTTTATTTAAAGTAACTGACGCATGTACGAGAGAATCTCTATCATTAAGGACAATATTGGAATGTAAATTTGGATACGAAAACTCCGTATCGGCATTATATATACTAGTCAACCACTTTTTTTATGGGATTTAAAGTTGATTATTTTAATGATTTTTGAAATTTTAAATTTGAATAACTTAAAAATAATAATATAGAATAGCTTATGCTAATATAGAAATTTTTAAATTAAAATAATCATATATTACCTATCTATAAATAATAACAATATGAAAATGATTAATTATAATGAATACGTACGTCACTTATCTACAAATAACTTAATCCATAAAATAGTAATTATTATAATATATTATCTTCTTCTATCTAACTCAAAGTCATAAAAATAAATATAAAAATATGATTATTTACAAAAGATGAGCTATATTCAAAAGTCATATTTTTTCTTTGTTTGGGGACCTTTTTTTAAGTGGTAAGCCAAAGTACGGATCTGTATTTGAAAAATCTTTCATGTGCCTGCAAAAAGTGTAAAGAAGAAAAATAATTATGTGTTTTTTTTGGAAATTATAAATCAAACTATACGTAAAAACGTTAAGATAAACCTAAAGTAATTTCTGAATTTGTATTGAGTAAAAATCTTTAGCAATTCCTTACACATCTCCTTATCAATAAATTCTTGAGCCTTGAAGAACTACAAAATTTAGAAATCAATAAAATATACCATATGCCAATACATATTTCATTATATTTGAACGACAATTTAACAATAAAAAATAAAACCTGTAAAATTAAAATTTCTTGTTTGAGATTGGATTTCCTACACATGCACAACAAAGGAAGCCATTAAACCCTCTTTAGAGCATTCAAATCTATAATTATCCGATATTACCTCTATTTTGTGCGGTTTTTAATCTAATGATAGGTATCTGCAATGTTGTTCTTTACTAACATCAATTCTTTACTAATGATAGGTACCATTGCATAAGCTAGTCTTAGGATCTATGTTTCTCAATAACATCAAAGGTGCCTCTTTTTTCACCTTCAACACATGAGGTGGCAACCCGCCTGTAGAAACTGAGTTAAGGTATTCTTGTTGATATAAATTATTAGCATCTCCTTCTACCTCATCAAATGAGACTAAATTTTGTTCTTCTTCTAGAAACTGGTTGATAATTATATCATTAAGCTGCTGCACATCATGATTTTTTGGCGTCAATATTGCCCTTTCTACCATGTAAGAAGCGTTCCACCCATGAGATTTTAGGTTTGGAAATATTTCTTCTATTAACTTGTGTAACGATGTTTCACCCTCCCACGGAATTTCCATATTTGCTTGTATCCGTACAAAGTCTTCATGTATGGTGGGCTCAATTCCATCACCAATGCGCATAAGATACTCAGCAAAAATATGATCATTAGAAGATCGCATATTTTATCGCAAATGGAGAATTTTAGTGGAAGCCCATAAATGAGACTTAACTATAGAAGCTGAAATCATTTGTATAGCCTTTCGGTACGACAAGCAGTACTGGGCGGAAATCTCCTCCCATCACCATCACTTTTTCTCTAAATGGCATATCGTTTGCTAATATGTCTCTCAGAGTGCGGTCTAATGATTGCACTGATTTTTTATTTGCCATTGGTGCTTCATCCCAGATGATTGCCGTTGTTTGTCTAATCAGCTTTGCAAGATCTGATTGTTTGCCTATGTTGCAAATGGATGATGGTTTTGTATTAATTGGGATCTTAAACCTAGAATGAGCTGTTTGACTCCCAGGCAATAATGTTGCAGCTATTCCTGATGATGCAGTTACCAAGACAATATGACCCTTATTTCTCAATTCTGTAATTATAGCTCTGTAAAGAAATATTTTGCCTGCTCCTCCTGGCCCATCAACAAAGAACACTCCACTTTCTCTTCGATCAATTATATCCATAATGCACTTGAAAGCTTTAGATTGGTCATTGTTCAATCTTTCTATGGAACACAGGTCTTCCCGGGGTACTTCGACCGACAGTTCTTCTTGGATAACCCTGGGTATCGAGTTTTCATTGTCATTTTCATGAGTTAGAGCTGGCAAAGCGTATTGTGTAATCTGTTTTCCATGCTGAATGAGTATATCATTTATATCCCTGAGTAGCTGATTTGTGAACACTAAGGCTGTTGTAGTGCTGGTTGACGGATAATCATCCACCATATATGAAAAAAATTCATCCCATAAGCTTCTTACATCTGTAAGCTCACAAAATATCAAGATGGTTCCAAACAACCCTCGTAAAGCACATGGCAATCATAAAACAGAAGCCTCAACCAAACACGCACGAACGCTACTATCACTCTCTAACAATCCTCGGTGTTGAGCAGATTACTTGAAGGACGAATATTGGACCCCATTAACTGTTAGCAAGTCATCCCAACTGATTGGTCCTCTGACATTAGATAACAGAATACACAAATAGAATTTTTCTCCTTCTGAAGGTGATACACTATAAATTTGACCAATGGATCTCCTCTGCGTCTTGTGTCGACGCCATTCCTTTTCCTTGTTGTGCCAAGTGTAATATTATGGAATTTCCCTGTACAGAAGATGCCTAGATTGTTGGTCCTCCTCATTATTTAGGGCAAAGAACTCAGTGAGCATTGTTCTAGAGAAATAATCATCATTAAGTATTTCAGGAATGGTTTGGTGATCATAGAAGCTCACTTGATGTTAATTTGGCAAATGAATTTGTAACCTTTCCACTGATGGATACATTCGGTAAAGGTTAAATTTAAATATTCTCCAACATGCCTCTGGAGCAGCGATCCATCTTGCATCAACAAACTGTTGGACCTCATCAACATTAGAACTGTTGTGAACTTCCATTGCAACCCTGTCTGGACCCTTGTAGCAATACTTCTAGAGATACTTTCACTACAAAAAAAAGAGTTTAAAATGACAATTATATTACGGCGGTTTTAAAGACCTGCCATAATGTTCAGATATTATGGCATTTTATGATGCTGCCATAATTAATTTGTATAAAATAGCGATTTTGGTGATTCTGGCGGTTTTAAACCGCCATTATCAAAACCCATCATTTGAAAAAACAAGCCCAAATAAAACACTTCTCCAACACCTAACCCGAAAAGGCGAAAACCCATTATTCCTGAACCTAACGCGCGCTGCCACCAAACCCAAAAACAAAGACCTGTGCTCTACTCCGGCGACGATCTGCTCCAGCATCTGCTCCGATGACGATCTGCTCCAGCGGCTGCTCCATTGACGATCTACTCCAGCGGCTAATCCGGCGACGATATTCTCAGTGGCGTTATCCTCTGACGAGATTGTGTGCTCTCTCCAGTGACGATCTGCTCTAGAAGGTTCTCCTCCGGCGGCGTGTTCGCCTCCAGCTACAATTTCTGTGTGAGAGCAAGGTTGATCTTCTTTCTCTCTCTCAACTTTCTACTGTTGTGAAAAATACCTAAAAATTTGAAATGGAAAATCAAGTTGCAGAAACTTCATAAAACTACGAGGATCTGTTGCGCAAGTATTTCCTCCGACGATCTTCTTCGGTGGCGATCTCCTCCATCAACGCTTCTCTTCCATTGATGAGATCTGTTGCGCAAGTGTTTTCTACGGCATCGAGTTGTGTTCTGCGATTTCTCCATCTCCATCGAGCTTCATTGAACATCTAGGTTAGTGTACAAATTTGTATTATCTTCTTCTATTTAATCATGATTAATAAATATGCCATGTTCTATGCTAACAATGACTACGTCTTTTTCTTTAATTCTAGGTTTTTTATTTTCTTCCTTGTTAGAAGAAATTGGAGGTGAGGCATTTCCTCCTCTGTTCTATTCTTCTTCCCTCTGTTATTACAAGAAACTGTGATTTATGCTATTCTAATCTTAAAGTGTGCTGATAAAATTCATCATCTGTAATGTTTTTATGCATATTTTTTCCATGTCTTGAGATCTGTAAAAGTTTTTCATATAATATGTTGGACCTGAACCTGAATACAAACAACACATAGGAATATGCATGCGTATATGTACAGTAACTGTATTTTATTAAACAGGTGATTGGTATCTTTGAGGAGTTCCTTTCTTCTCAAGATAGTGGTGCTCATCAATTGTCAGAAAAAGGAGTCTTGCAAGTTTTGTTAGATGTAAAATTTACCACTGATATACTGTCTGGTGGTGATTCAAATGTGGTTGGGGAATTACATAGAAACGCAAAGGCAAAAGTATCTGTCAGGAGGAAGCAGGACCAAAGTTCGAAGACCTCAGCCATTAGAGAACATTCAGATCAGTTATTAAACCGCCTTTCTCAGAGGCTTGATCCTATTGACTGGCTTATGTAAGTTTTCTTATTCTTTTGTTCAATTTTTTTCATTTTTTCGCCTTGTAAATAATATTTGATGGAAGCAATTTACAATCCATGAATAGATGGTTTATGATAACTAAATTTGTTAAATTACTAATCCTGATTTTGAAGATGTCATGATTTGGCAAGCAACATCCACCATTTAATGCTTATATGGTAGCAGATACTGCTAGATACTTAGGCTCCATGGTTTAAATATGGGAGGTTGAAATGTAGTTTTTGTTTGTTTTCTTGTCTCGAGAGAATTTGTAGTATCCTTCTTTCTGTTGGTCTGGTAATGATTCTTTTATCTGATTTCATATGTGAAGGTATCAACCATATCTATGGGAGAATGAGCGGCAGTCATATCTGCGACATGCTGTGCTGTTTGGTTTCTTTGTGCAACTTAACCGGAAGTACACTGACACTGTTCAGAAACTACCCACTAATTCCAAGTCTAATATTCTTAGGTGTTCTACGGTTCCCATTTCAAGTACCTCCCCATCAGGTCCGTGTGATTGTATATCTTAACCTAGATGCAATTGTTTATGCAATGACTATTTTCATTTTAGTCTTACTGAGAAGTTCATTAATTTTTACTAAAGTTAATATTTAAAAATAAATCTTATTACAAACATAATAATAATAATAATAATAATAATAATAATAATAATAATAATAATAATAATAATAATAATAATAATTACTGTAACCCCTTGAGGTTGGTGCTGCTGCTATGCTTCAAGTGCACTTGGGAGCATGAAACTTCAAACAAGTGGCCATGCTTCCCTCTCTACCAAGCACTCAACACTGACCTCAATTTGTTCTTTTCTCTTATTTTGTCTTCATTTGTCATATAACTCCTCAATTTGCAGAGGTGAAATTGTTGACCAGTCTCTCCTAATAATTACTAATATATACTACTCCCATCCTAACATGTATATCCACAATTTGCTGTGTAATTATATATTTTTGTTAATGAGGTTTGCCTATCTATTAGTGTAATTCTTATATAATGTTGATAGTTACAACATATCAACTGGTATTTTTGATGGTGTTTCTGTGAAATATGTTTCCTGGTCAAGAGAGGTAAACTAATTACTAGTATATTGCTTTCTTCTCAAGGGTGTCATTGTTCTTTTATAATGAATAATTTCTTTCAGTGTATTTGGTATTTTTTTTCTCAGAGGAATCATAAAGGGAACTGGATATCTGTGTTCATGTGATGACTGCAAACAGATATTGAATCAAAGATAAGAAGAATTGAGGATGACCCTGAAGGATCTGGGACCTCCCATTTGCATAGTATTATTCAAGGAGTTAATTTGCAAGCTAATCGTGCTTTGAAGCCTTTGTTTGAGAGACAAGTGAGTGAAGTCTAAATTTTACATTTTCTTCCAGAAATCAGGTTCCCCTCCCTTCCCCCTTCCTCTTTATTAACTTTCATTTATTGCTTTTAGAGGATGCTTTCAATAGAGTAATTGATTTATTCTAGAATTCTAATTAAAATATAAGGATCACTTATCTTACTTGGAGCAGATTCTATCTCATGGTTTCTTCCATGCTGACCCTGTAAGTTTTATATTCCTGAGTTGCTAAATATTTTAGACTCTCTCTCTCTCTCTCTCTCTCTCTCTCTCTCTCTCTCTCTGAGTTGTTGACCCTGTAACTCACTAACTTGCCATGTTCTTCTCTTTAGGATGTCTCAAGAATTGAAACAGCTCCAGAGTATGTTGCCGATCATATGCTTTAGAGATGGAAGTCCTGCACTGCCAGATGCCTTATCAATGACGAATTCAGCAATCTCAAGTAGGCAACAAATTTGTTACACTTTTTCTTAAAACCATAGTTCTAAAATGCAAATTCTATCTTAATTTCTCTCTACTCTGAACTTGTATACTTATTTTTAATAATTTTTAATAATTCACTTTTTTTCGTTCCTTTTTTTTCAGGGATAAATAGTCTTGATATAGGCTGTGTTTTCCAATGCAGAAAAATACCCCTATGACATTGACAAACAATCAGGTATTAAGGCAATATCTTTGGTTGTTAAGGCACATCATTGGTTTCGCTCCTAAAAGCTTAAGTTGTTAAGGCACATCATTGGTTTTAAATCATATAGACACTTTAACTGTTAGGTGAAGGCATAAGATTATTTTTATATCTATAACACCATTTTATTAGTGGATAAGGGTTAGTTTGTAGGATTATTTGGTGGCGAAGAGAATTGATGATGGTGAGCTCATCAAGAAATTCCATGTAATGACTGAGATATTGTATCTTATTCATTTGTTCTCCAACTTACTAAGGAATTTACCATTCTACTTGTTTATTTTCTTGACTCAGCTTCTGCTCTTGTGATCGAAACCATGGAGGCTTTGACTGTAGCATTGAAATTGTAACTCATCAAGGTACTTGCTTACCAATTTCCAAATGTATTGATAGAATAATAGAATATATAGCCATAGGAAGATTATAAATAGGAGCAGATGAAGAATCCAAATTTGTCAATTAATTCAACTATCAAAGTGAATAACTATTACTATTTGCACTTTTTATTTTAAGCAGATGGCAAAATTAGATATATGCGCAAGTCCAGATAGTTTGATAATATCATTAGACAAATTAATGACGGTAAAAACTACCTGGAAAAAAAAAAGGTAAATAAGCTTAGTTCATAAATAATTATATTACAATTTTATATACTTTTATCAATATCATTAGAAAAAGAGGCAAGCCTGATCAGGCGATGAATAATGATTAATGATCTGGTAGGTATTTCTTGGGGACATGGGAGCAGGGAAGACAAGTTTGGTTCTTAGATTTGTGAAAGGCCAATTTTCTGAGTACCAGGTTACTCTTAGTTATTGCATTTTCTTAATATATTATATGGCTATTAGTGTTGGGAATGGATTAACCTTATTCTATGTGGAAGGGTGCAGGAATCAATAATTGGGGCAGCGTTCTTCACTCAGGTTTTGTCTTTGAACGAAGCCACTGTCAAATTTGATATATGGCCAAATACATCAAATTGTTGTGCTTTGCTTTTAATCAGATCAGGAGACACAAGATGTTAATGCGGATGCTTGGCACGATCTTGCCTTAGGCCAAGAATAGAAAGTTGATTAGTTTCATGCTTTGGAGTAGGTTTGAGACAATGATGCTTCTTGTTCTTGAACTACGAGCCATCCTTCCTATTTCTTGGATAAATTTTATACTTCCAATTTTATGAACCAGTTCATGTGATGTCATTGCCCATGGATTGCTGTCACTAGAAGTACCTTGTATAGTTGTATTGCCGGTTAATAGAAATCAGCACTTGATAATGCATTTTGGCATGTTTATTAGATTTTTTGTTCAAGTAATACCTTTAATAAAGTAAGCAGAAAATATTGTATCTTTTTGTTTGGACGAGAATCAACTTTAATATATGTTACTAATGTTAGTAAATGATTTACGTACTGATAAAAAATTATTTGTTTAATACGGTAAAAACGACGGTTAAAACTACCTTTCTAAACTATAAAAAAATGCCACTTTTACCCGGTAAAAATGGCGGCTTATAATTGTCATTTTAAATATGAAATGCCATTTTAACATGGTAAAAACGGCGGTTTTAAATGCCGTTTTAACCAATAAAAATGCCACTATTAAGGTAAAAATGGCGGTTCAAAATGCCGTTTTTACCAACTAAAAATGCCGTTTTAATCCGGTAAAAACGGCGGTTTCAAACGCCATTTTAACCAACTAAAATTGCCACTCTGCCAAGGTAATAATGGCGGTTCATAAACGCCGTTTTAACCAACAAAAAACGCCATTTTATCCTGAAAATAACGGCGGTTTGAACCGCCGTTTTAACCAACAAAAAATGCCATTTTATCTGGAAATAACGGCGGTTTGAACCGCCGTTTTAACCCAACTAAAAAACCGCCGTTTTAACCTGGTAATTATGGCGGTTTTTTAAAAACCGCCGTAATAACCTAATGGCGCTTCAAATTATGGCGGTTTTTCTTGAGCGTCGTTCAAGGTAATAAGGGCGGTTCAAACCGCCGTAATAACCCTAAAAAACCGCCGTAATTACCAAATTTTTTTGTAGTGTTTATACTCTTGATACTACTACATATCTCAACATTAATATGGCAATCATACTTTAGTAGTAGCCATAGGTTGTACGGAACTACCCATTTATTGTCAACTATGACATTTTGGTTAATTGGTACTGGTGTGTCGAATCGTCGCTTATATTGCGGATATGAGTCGTCACCTCTTCATGTTTCTGTTGCGAACTCTTTTGGATAATTGCGTTTACATTGGCCATTTTTCATACAGGGTGAAGATTGATCAAGTATTCCGCAAGGACCATGAATCATATGTTTTAGCACTGCATCATGTAGGTGTGGTTCTACTTCTTTAGATGGTATCTCTGCACGTACCAAACTATCATAATGCTCTGAGTCAATTAACTTGTCATTGTTTTCTAAGATTAGCAACATATGTACATGTGGCAACCCTCTTTTTTGAAACTTAGTGACATAAATATAGCTCTTCACCTTTCCCAAGACACCCTTAGTAATTACATCCTCTTTCAGCTGTTCAAATTTGGCTCGAAAAATTCTTGTTGTTAGATCTGGACGATCTTGTGGAGTTTGAACTGGGTTGAGTTCTAAAGTTATTTCAGTCCAAGATGGTTTTCATGTCATTGTGAGAAAAATATCTGGCTTGCCCTCTTTAAGAACAATCGCCATTCCATCTTCATATCGTTGGGTCATGTCGCGACGGCTACCAATGAACGACGATGGTAATATTGTTCTTTTTCTTCCAACATTTTCTGGATACAAATATAGAGAGAAATAAAAATAGTTTTAATAATTATTTTGGGTAATTCTTAATGATTTACGAAGTAGCAAGTAGATACAACAATATTTACCTACATTGGTTTCTCCTGTGTGCAAGGCATCTTGTAAGCCTTGGTATAATTCAGCCCATAATTTTCTCTGTCTAGTTCGAACCCATCTTAACTTTCCGGTTTTAATTTTCACATAGTTATCAACAACATATTGTTGTAGTAGTCGCCCTGCTTGCAATACGGTGGAATGATCATCGGGACGGATCTACAAATTTTTAAGAATTTGCAAAAAAGATTAGATACATTGAACAATTTTTTGGCAGAATTTTATTGAAGTCTATACTGCGTAGGAAATGAGGATTTGTACCTGGAGCATATAGCTATTATATGTTCGGCATGATACTTTGCCACCACTTTGACTTCGAGTATTGATATCCCATCCATGAGTTCCAAATGGAAAAAGAAGATGATATTGTAGTGGATCGTAATAGCCAATGAATTCCTGAATCCTTCGTAGGCTACCAGTATGAGTTTGCACCTTAATATCTCACCAACAATTATAGCTGCTACCTGCGACGCAGTTGGAAGACTATATTGTGGCTGATTAGCAGGTCGCTCTCTAATGACCAAACTACACTCATGTACATCTAACCGTTATGCAAGCTGGCAAAACACATGGAGAAAAGGATTATACCGGTGTAGCAATTGTTGTAACTTGAAAACCAATGTTTCATGTAGTTGTGTGTTCTCCAGCATCCTATTCTGTAACTCGTGCTCAGTATCATATATGTACAGTTGCAAAAAATGTGGTTGCGTGCCCTGATCCGGATAAAATTCCCCTATACTGTGATATATTGAGCCTTGAGCACGAAATGTATATATACCACGACCTGTTATAGCTAGTTGTTCATCTATGTGCACACCACACGAAGTGAAGTAAAATACATGATTGTATCCACGAATATATTTTCTAAAATAGTTTCCTTCTGCAGAGGGGTCCAGGAAGATTTCAAGCAATTCTTGAGGAGCATTTACTCGGGGAAGATAGACTTTTCCCCCATTACAGCACATCTCAAACGTCTCATGGTGAAATAGACGTGCGCTACAGTAATGACATGTCCTTGGGATTGGTAGCGGAGTTCGAATTATTGTTACATCCTCTTGAAAATTTCGAGCACAATTGTGGGATGCTCGAACATTTTATCTAATTTCTGTACTTGTATTAAATTTACATATATTTGGTTAGAAAATCAGAAAATTATTAATTTTGTAACAACTAAAAAAAATAGTACTTTGGTGATTATAAATACAAAGAATTACTTCCATTATAGTGATCATAAAAAAGAGATAAGTAACTATCAAATATTTAAGTGATGTTTCAATAATTTTTTTTTAATTTTGTTACACCGTATAATATTGTGATGTTGTTTGACTTTATGTTTTTCAAATTTTGTTATTCAGATGTATTTAACAACCTTAATTTTAAAATATTTTATTTTATTCTTTATAAAGATGTTTTTTATTCGTTAAATAAATGTTTTTATTCTTTTAATTATAAAGAAATATTATTTATTATGTAGCAAAATAGTTTTATTTTTTTTAATAAAATAATTTTGTTTAAAACCTTTTATTCGAAACTGTTATAACCAAGTTAAAACCACATACGATCTATAACAATATTATATTATTTTAAATATTTATTATTTCCTTGTTCTATAATATGTTTTTGAATTTTGAGTTATATGTTAACATTATGTTTGTTATGGACTATTTTTTTAGATTAAATAGTCAATACAATATAGTTTGAGTCTAAAATAAATAAAAGTTTTTTTAAAAATGCTATCTTTATATATCATAATTTTTTTTGTATAAAGTTCTCAGTTGCATCAGTTGTCTTATAGCATTTTTTAGTTAATTATCTTATATAGGGTATGACGATTTTTGCCTTTGGCTAAATTTTTTAGTTTGTATGTTTTGTTTCATGTTTTAAATTTTTAGATATTACTGGTCGAAGTAATACAATTGAAGATAATATTGGTTCATATTTTATTTGTTCTATTACTTCTAATTATTTTTATTTTGTATGCTTTCCCCTAGAATTATCATTTTAATTTTTACTATTCATTTTATTTCCTAAAATATAATTTATTTAATTATTTTATTTTGTCATCTTTGTGTGAATTATAATAAAACGATTCAACAAAATATAAAGTTTTTTAAATTAACTATTTTTTTCGTTTTTGCTAAAGTTTACATATTTTTCATTTTAATTGGCAAATAAATATTTTAAGTATCATTTTGGTTTTTATAAATTTTTTTGTATATAGATTTTAATTTTTTTTGTTAGGCACTGTCACTCTTTTTTTATAATTGGTTCTTGTAATGATCTTAAATAAATAAATTTTTTAACATCAATTATGCTCATACGGCGGAAACATTTTATTTATTCTTATAATAATATTATTTAAGACAATAATGAAAGGTTTATTGAATCAAAATTTAAGAAAAAATAAATTACTGTTAATCAAATAAGTATACAGGAGTCGTACCTATATTTATTACCATTCGGTCTATTACTTGAATCAGTTTCGCTTTTACTATGAGTATCTAAATATTTAAAAAATTTATTATTAAATTAAAAATAATATATATTGAGAACTTAAGAGTACATTCGATAGATAAATTACAGATAAATTGTACTAAAAGTACATTAACATAGAGATATTATAGAAATAATTCAAATTAAATGGCAAACTAAATTGTAGAAAAAAAGTTTAAAAAAATATACTAGAATTATCACTAAGTTTTTTTGTAACAGAGTCAGAAAATTTAATAACAAATATATTATTAAACATTGAACATATATATTTTTCTTATAATAATACAGTTATAAAAATTTTATATGTATATAATATTATATTAAAAAATTATTAAATTATCCAATAATTGAGATTATAATTATGTAAAGTACATTAATACAATATAATAATATCTATAATAATATTATTTAGGTCAATAATAAAAGATTTATTGAATTAAAATTAAAAAAATAAATTATTGTCAATTAAAAAAATATAAATATACAGGATTCCTACCCATATTTGGACCATTCGATATATTACTTGAACTAGCTCCGCTGTTATTGTGAGTAGAAAAATTATTATTCGGATAAAATAATGTAATTTCATAATTTAAGGGTACACTCAAGAGATAAATTATACATAATTGGTACTAAGTACAGTAACATAAATATATCGTAAAAAATAATTCACCTTAAATGATAAACTAACAACATAAATTTATTAATGGGAAGTATAACTTAGAGTACCTGTATGTTGCTGCCTCTATTCTTCGCTCATATTTTGTCTTCGTTGCCTGGCATAGTCTTGCCAAGTTCGTCGACCACTTCCACGTAAATTTTCCATTGGTATGTTGTCAACTATAAAAAATGAAAGAAACATATAAACATAGTTTTACACTTTTATTTAATGACGAAAAGCAAATTACAGTAGGTTTTACGTTATATTTAGGTGAAGTGAGAAGGATGTAGGAGAAGATGGATGAGAAATGAAGGAAATTTTTTCTATTATATAGTAACTAGTAATGTGAAGTGAGAGAGATTAAGAGGATAAACCAGTATCCTATTAGTTATTATAGATGAAGATGAAGTAGTGGAGTATTATGCAGTAACATGAAGTGAGAGAAATTAACGGGAGAAACTGGTATCCTATTAGTGAAATAATTATAGAAGTTACATTAACGTGAACGTGAATAGATTCAAAATTTATATAAAATTTAGAAATAATAATTTTAGTGCCCAGAATAGATTCAAAATTTAGAAGTTTTAATTTGAAAATATAAATGTGAAATTTGATTTCATTGAATTTTTCTGAGTTGGAAAATAGATCTGTTTCGAAAAGTTTTGTAAAAATGCGTACTGGCGCCTAAGCTGGCAGTACCGGCTCTAGTCTGTCCAGTATCGCGTATTTTGGAAAATAATATTTTGAAGATTGATTTATTGTTTTGAAAGGGGTAAGAAATAATTTAGAATTGAAAACCGGGCACTAATCTTAAAGATTTTGGCCCAAAGTGGGCCAAACGAACCAAAAACGCTACGCGGTTGGACCGGGCCCAAGTTGGGCCCAAGCCCAACATATAAAAGCACCTTTTAATGAGCCTTAAGCTCATTTTCAGCAACCCATAAAGAGAGGGGCGCTGGTTATGAAAGAAGAGAGGAAGAAGGAAGTGCACTATTCACCTCCACCTTCCGGGAGCCATAACTTGAACTACGGAGCTCCGATTGACGAGCCGTTTGCGGCCACGTGAAACTCTCAACGAGCTCTTCCTTTTTATTTAAAGAAATATGGTAATATCTCTCATTTCACACCCCATTTTTCTTCCCTAAGTTTCTGCACGTTTTTGGGCTAGGGTTTTGAGCAAGTTTTGTGGTTTTGGTTGTTTAGGTGATCTCTAGTAGCGGGTAATTATTGAAAATTGTCCCACTCCTCTTTGGACAAGGTAAGGTTTCACTAAACCTTTGTGTTTAGTTATTTTGTGTATCTTAGGTTTTGATTTTGGTGATATATGTGTTGTTGGTTTGAACTTTGGTGTTTGTTGGAGTTGGTTGAGGCTTTGGATCAAGTTTGGTGGCTTCGTTTTGTTGTTTGGTGCATTTGGGAATTGGCCAAGGTATGGTTTCGGTTTCCTTTATGTAATATGTAATGTTTATAGAGACTTAGGCTAGTTGGCCCTAAGATAGGATTGAATGTTGTTGGTGTATGAATAATTATATGTGAATTGATGTTAATTGTTATTAGTATTGGATTATTGTGGTTGATGATGATTATTGGGAATTGTTGGTGTTAATGAGTATTGATGATTGGTGTTGTTGATGAGGGTTGATAAATGAAGTGGTGGTGTTGTGTGGAATGAATCCAAATTATAATAATAATGATTATATGATTTGATGAGGTTGTTGGTATTTAATGATTATGAAGGTTGATGAGGAATGTGTGATTTATTGTTGTTAATGAGGATTTGTTGAAATGGTTGATGATTGATGATAAATATTGATATTATTGGTAACTGAAGATGAGTGTTGAGATTATTGATAAATGATGTGAGTTATGAAGTTAGGATAAAGTATGATAATTGATGAATTAGAATGATTGATAAATGGCTATATTGATGTTGATAGTATGATGTTGGAGATTGATGTTGAAATTGATGATGATGATGGTTAGTAAGGGTATTATTAGGTATTTGATAGTGAGAATTGATGATTATATATGGTGGAGTGGTAAATTGGAGTATGGCAAATGGTAAAGTCTGATATGGGATAGAATTAATGTGGTTTTGGTTGGGTTGGGTTATGAAAGTTGGTAAATTGAGATTCTTGTGAGTTTTGGTAAAAGTTGGTTTTTAGTGAACTTTGTCTTATCATAACTTATGCCTCGGTTTTCAAAATTTTTTGAAATGTGAATTAAATTAAAGTTCATTGAAAACTCTTCAAATCGATATAAGGTTTGTAATTTGAATTTTTGTAGAGAAAGTTATGATCATTCAAAGATTGGTGTCGAAATTTGAAACTTCTGCAGAGTTGCAGAATTTTGTGATTTCTGGTATGTGCGCACGCACAGCCTTCTGCGCACGCACACACCAATGGAGTTTTACAACCTGTGCGTACGCATAGCCCTGTGCGCACGCACAAGTTGGGAAGGGTTGTTTGCTGGGGGCGCTAGCACATGTTGTGCGAGTGAACAGACATTGTGAATTTTGGCACCTGTGCGTATGCACGTTTTGAAACTTCTCATGGGCGTGTGCACGCACATCCCTGTGCGTACGCACATGCCCTGTTTCTCAAATTTAAACTTTGTTTTCAACTATTTCACCTTCCCAACAAGATTGTAAGCTTTTATATCACCATTTTAAGACTCTTAGACATAATTTTAGATATGAGAATATGAGAGAGAACTTATGGGATTTAGTGTGTTATTTTGAAAAGTTAGAGAACGGAGGCTTAGGTTTCTGGTGTACTGAGGCTGGGTTTGGTGGAGTGCGAAAGAAGAATGGTATACGAATTGAGAAAGTGACGAACTAGTGAGTTCGGAATTGAAAGTTGTGAATTGATGCTAGTTGTGACGAGTATGAGTGGAAGTGTGCTATGAGCAATGGTCTCTGAGATTAAATATGTGATTACGATATGCATTATTCTCCGCCGTAGGGGCTGTGGCAGTCTCCCGCCTACGTTCGGATGTGAGAGTTGAAGATGGGCTTCTCACTCATATTTCTCGCAACCAGAGGAAGGTAGTAGGGCACTCTCCCTCGGAATGTTTCCCTCTGAAAGGAAAAGGTGGTAGGGAACTTATCCCTCGGAATTATTCCTCCTAAAAATGCGACTTCTTTCTGATTGCAAGGTGGTAAGGTACTAACCCACGGAATTATGTGACAGCCAGAGGAAGGTGGTAGGGCACTCTCCCTCAGAATGTTTCCCTCTAAAAGGAGAAGGTGTTAGGGCACTTATCCCTCGAAATTATTCCTCCTTATGCGCAATAGAGAGACTAATCCGGGAGTTGTCGTCCGAGTTTTTTATCGGGTTTGGCACAATAACCGACATGTGATATCACAGCCAATAGGGCAGACATTCATCATGTGCATCTTCTATATGCTTGCTTTCTTTGTTTAATTGAGTTTGCCTAATTGTATAACATGCCTACCTGCTTCTTGAACTACTTATTGTATATGAATATTATCTGTGTTTTACTTGTTTGCATTAATTGTGATTGTCTGGTGATGAGGAGGTTAGGTAGGCGGTGGCGATGGGATCCCACGGAGGTTAGGTTGGCGAAGGATGTGGGATACAGCGGTGTAATTAGTATTAGTTAGAATTTCCCTAAGTTTAGATAACCCGTTTTATGGTTTAAGTTCTTTATATATTTATTTACTTTGTTCTAATCTTGAATATCTGTATGTGATGTGAAGTTCTAGGAATGCCTTCGGCGTCCCGGAGCCTTACATCTTACATCATTGGGCACTGTTACCATACTGAGAACCTTCGGTTCTCATTCCATACTTTGTTGTTGTTTTTCAGATGCAGGTCATAATCTACTTCGGTGAGATTGCGGATATGGTGACAGAGCAGAGTATGGTTCGTTCCTTGTTTATTTCTGTTTTACTTTCGTCATAGTATTCTCTCACCTTTTGTATATTTATCTTTATGGCCTTAGAGGCTTATTTGAGATATAGGTTGTATAATGTAACACCCTAATTACCCTAAGCCTTACCTCTAGCCGTAAGGCAAAGGTTAATCATAGGTTACGACAGTTCTAAGGTTTATACATATTTATATACAGAAGGAAATAATATATTCTAGAAGCTCGATGAAGGATATAGCTCAAAACAGGGTTTCAAAAGCGCAAAACGTACTAACGAAGCTACTCGTTTAAGGCACAAGAAAAAAATATAAGATAACATAGATAAGTATATAATAATCATAAGAAACTAGCCACGGCTCGCGGAGTTTAAGCCGGCTAGCCATGTGCAAACGACCAGAAACTGAAGTTTTAAAAGAGCTTATACAAGTTTAGTTCTCTCAAATACATGCCTCTAGGCAAAACAAAATACAAAAGATGAGAGAAGTATAATCAAAATAGACAAAAGACTCGAAAAAGGTATCCGGATCCTCTGCTTCTGTAACCATCCAAGCAACTCACCGAGGAGGGTTGTAACCTGTATCTGAAAAATACAACAGAAATATGGTATGAGAACCGGAGGTTCTCAGTATGGTAACAGTGCCCAGTGATGTAGGATATAAGACCTCGGGATGTTAAAGGCAATCCTAGACTCCATATCTATCACAAGAAATCAACTTAAAGCATTCTAAAACAATAAAGCATAATATATATATATATATATTAACACAGTTAAACAGGGTACTCTATCTTAACGGATTTCTATTCTAACCAAACACCGCTGTCCCACAGCCTTCACCAACCTATCCTTCATGCGATTCCATCGACACCGCCTACCTAACCTCCTCAACACCGGACAATCATAATTAATGCAAACAAATAAAACACAGATAATATTCATATACAACAAGTAGGTCAAAAAGCAGGTAGGCATGTTATACAATTAGGCAAACTCAAGTAAACAAAGCAAGCAAGCATATAAAAGATGCACATGATGAATGTCTGCCCTATTGGCTGTGATATCACATGTCGGTTAATGCCAAACCTGACAGAAAATCCGGCCGACAACTCCCGGATTAGTCTTTCTATTGCGCATAAGGAGGAATAGTTCCGAGGGAGAGTGCCCTACCACCTCCTTTCAGAGGGAAATATTCCGAGGGAGCGTGCCTTACCACCTTCCTCTGGTTGTCGCATGATTTCGTTGGTTAGTGCCCTACCACCTTGCAATCAGAGAGAAATCGCATTTTTAGGAGGAATAATTCCGAGAGATGAGTGCCCTACCACCTTCTCCTTTCAGAGAGAAACATTCCGAGGGAGCGTGCCCTACCACCTTCCTCTGGTTGCGAGAAATATGAATGAGAAGTCCAGCTTCAACTCTCACATCCAAACGTAGGCGAGAGACTGCCACAGCCCCTACGACGGAGAACACTGCATATCATAATTACATATTCGGTCTTAGAGGCCACTCCTCTAAACACACTTCCCTTCATACTCATCATAACCATCATCAAGTCATAAGTTCCATTCTGAACTCCTTAGTTCATCAGTTTCTTAATTTTGTTATCAGCAATCACCATATTCACCACTCTTCCTTCTCTTTCAACCAACTCATCTTTGCTACACCAGAAACCTAAACCTCCGTTTTCTAACTTTTCAAAGTAAAACCCAAATTAAACTTCCTAAGACCTTTCCCATATTCCAATATCCAAAATTGAGCCCAAGAGTCTTAAAATGGTGTTATAGCTGTAAGACCCAAAACTTTTGAAAAGTCTTATTATAATCAAAGTTCAAATCATATGGTTATCTACAAGTTTAATTTCAGAAATTATTTTTATAAAAGATAATTAAAGTAAGTTTTGACTAATTGAATTTGAAATAAATTAAGATCCTTATTCAATTTTATAATTATTGAGTTATTTTCTATATTTTAATTATAATGTCAGTAGTTGTGAAATAATAAGGATTTCATATGATTTGGATTAAATAATTAATATTTTAATATATCGATACTGCTATTTTGGAAAATAGGAAAATTAATGATATTATTTCTAATTTTGGATTTGAGCATTTTATTGAAAATAATTTGTAAAATTGATGAGCTAATAGTATTTTTATACATTGTTATTGTTAGATTAAAATTTAGTTTTCAATTACTCTATTACCCTAATTTTATTAAGATTACCTAAACTACCCCTAGCTTAACCCTAACCCTAATTTTCAAAAATGAAACCCTAGCCACCCCCTAAACGTACACAACCGCAGCTACCATCAGAAAGAAAGAAAGGAAGAAAGAAATGGAAGGGGGGAAAACAGAATAAGGGGAAGCAGGGAAGGGAGATCCGGAGGGAAGAAGGGTGTCACCACCACACCTCGCCACCGCGCCCTACCGTCCATCCCGTTGCTGCCACCAGCGCCGAAGAAGAGGGATGGCTTGCGAGTGAGAGGGCCGCGGGCTTGTAGCCATCGTCCTTGTCACCGAGAAAGAACGCCATTGCCGCCATTCAGGGTAGAAGAAGAGTCACACGAGATGCAAAGAGGAAGGAGGGTTCGCGCCATTGCCGCTGACCGTGCAATCGCCGCCAAGGGAAGCCATAGTGCCAGTGTCACCGTCGCCAAGCCTCCTCGCCGTCGCCACAGAAGCCGCCTCCCCAATGCCGTTGGGGGTGCAAACAGAGGAAGAACGCGCAAAGGGAGCTTGCGGAGAGGGTGAGACGCGATGGTGGTGGGTCGTCCCTGCCGCCACCGTGCCGCCGGGAAGGAGGTCGTCGGGTCGCACAGGAGCAGAGGAGAGAGAGGGGAGACCTGCGTCGTTTCTGCCGCTTCTGCCGCTCGGAACCCTCTACCGCTGGGAACCAACATTTGAGCTGCCCAGGAAACCACCATTTGAACCACTGCTATTTTGGGTAAGCTCTCCCCTGTTTCTGCTTCCTTGCTCTACCAACTTGTCTCTACCTTGGAGCTTGTCACTGAAATTGTTTGTTTGGGATAAGATGATTATTGTAATTTTCCTTGCCGCTGCCTCCGCTGGAATCACGGATCAAGGTAGAGGAGAAGGCCATCTTCCCTGTTGCTGCTATAATCGTCCTTACTGTTGCCGCTGCTTCGTTTTGTTAATTCAGTGAGTATTTCTGTTTTGAAAGCCCTGCGTTAGTGTTCTGTTCTGTGTAATAAAGTATTGGCGATTTTAATGGTTTTAGGAGTTAGAATCCGATTTGCTTGTGCCGCTTGTAGCTGTTTCTACTTTTGATAGGGCAAGCAGAGCCGAGGTTTTGATTGCCGGTAATTTCGGGTTGAGACGAAAAGAACGTTATGAGGTGTTTGGGCTATGGTTTTGCGTATTGAGGTAGGTCTGTTTTCTGAAAATTATGTTTTATATATTGGAATTATTACATATGGATACTGATGTGAGACAATGTCTATTTGGTGATTTTAGCAGTCCTATGTATTGTCTGGTTGTCTTGAATGATTACGAACATTTGTTTGACTGGATTGTTGCGCAGCTTTGTGAAACTGAATGTTTTTGGAGTTGATTCTTTTAAAGATTTGAGATCGAGTTTAATCCATCGGGAATCGATTTGAGTTGAGTTGATTTTCTGGATAATATGAAAAATAGAATACACTTTTAGGTTCAGCCTGGTTTGCTTTAATTGATTTGGTTTTGATAAATGAATTGATGTTGAACTGTTTCCTTAAGGTTTTGGAAATGTGTTTAATCAGTTGATAATGATTTGATTTTGAAACAGTTTTCTTGAGATATGAAAATGAGATGACTATTGGATTTAGCTTGCTTTTGAACTGATTTTGGATTTTGGACTGTTGAGAAGGATTGTGGAACGGTTTAGTTGGGACCCGATCGGATGGCAAAGTCCAAGTTTTATGCGAGGTACTACCGAAATTTCTATAAACTCCTAGACTTTGTTTAAAAAAATTATTTAGAAAGGTTTGGATTTGGGAAATCGTATTATTTGATTTATTAAGAAAATATTTATGTTTTCGAGCTTAATTTATTTAAGTAAACCATATGTCTCGAGTTTGATAAACTCCAATTTTGTGGTTTATCTTGTGCTTAATTTGGGGGATTTTATTACCTTTTCCCACATTTATTCAACGAAATAGCATGGTTTTGTAATTCTCCCTTGAATTGTGCTTAAGTATAAAAATATGCTTTTTAGGCCCTTAAATTGGTGATTTTAATTCACTTTAATTCCATTCGATGCCTTGATGTGTTTGTTGAGTGATTTCAGGTTCATAAGGCAAGTATTGGATGGAAGAAGTGAGGAGAAAAGCATGAAAAGTGGGAGAACTCATGAAGAAATGAAGGAACCGCAAAGCTGTCAAGCCTGACCTCTTCGTACTCAATCGATCATAACTTGAGCTACAGAGGTCCAAATAAAGCGGTTCTGGTTGTGGTGGAAAGCTAACATCCGGGACTTCAAAATAATATAAAATTTGCCATAGTTTCCTGACGTCTAGTGACACGTACACGCACTGTATGCGTGCGCACCGATTGATGCACGTGATTTACTAAAAGCAACTCGTGGCCAGCGATTTGTAGAGAATTTTGGGCCCAATCTAACTCATTTCTAATGCTATTTCATGCAGAATTCAAGCTTGGGCAAGGGGGAGCAATTAGTTAGTCAACATGAGCCTTTAGTTAGTTTTCTAGAGAGAGAAGCTCCCTCTTCTCTCTAGAATTAGGTTAGGATTAGGTTAAATTGTCATGGATCCTTGTTTAATTCATTGCTTTCATCTTGTTTCTTTTATAATTTCTCATGTCTATGTCTTGATCTCCTTAGTTGTAATGTTGATTTCTCATTTTGTTCTCTTTTGTGATGATGAACTCATGATGGATTTGGTTTACAATTAATGCAATTTGATGTCGATGTTTCTTTCATGTTGATCTTGCTTGCCATTATTGATTTCTCGCTTATGAAGTTATGGGTCTCTTTAATTTTAGCATTTTGTGATGTTTACTTTTATTACACATTAAGTGTTTGATATAATGCTTCCTATAGTTTTTGAATAGTTCTCTTGATCCTTGGCCTAGGCTAAGGGGATTGAGTGATCTTGAGTCCTTGGGTTTCATTGAATTGGTAATTCTAGAACCCTTGGGGATCAATTTGATAACCATTGACTCTAGCCTACTACTAAGTTAATTAGTAGCTAGGTTGGAACTTATGGATTGATGTTGATCAAGCCATTTGACGTACTCAAAGCCTAGGAGTAGACATTACGTACTTAAGGCTTTAGTGAGTAAACCTAATGAGCTTGGTTCCGTATGATTATCAATGTTTGAATTGTGACAAGGATAGTGATCTCAATTACCTAAGTCTTAGCCAAGAGTCCCATATCTTGCTTATTTTAATTACTTGTTTGATTTACTTTTCTTGCCATTTATTTTATTGCCCCTTTTATCAACCAAACCCCCTTTTTACCCCTTCATAGCCAATAATTGACCACTTCATTGCTATCCTCGTGAGACGACCCGGAGTCTAAATACTTCAGTTAATTCTTAATTGGGGTTTGTACTTGTGACAAAACCATATTTTAATTTGATGGGAGAATTGTTTGTTGGTTTGGAGCTATGCTAACAACGAAGTAATTCCTTTCTTTAGGAAGAAAATCTAGACCGACAAATTTTTTTTATACCAAATTAATGGCACCGTTGCCGGGGAGTTGCAATGGTGCTATGTTATTTGCTATTGTATATATTGTGAATAGCTTGATTTTTGGTTTGTTTGTTGGCTTTTGCTAGTTGTAGGACTTAGTTTTCTTTATTTCTTGTTAGCCTTTTGTTTTTATTTTCTCTTGTCACCATGAATTCTCACCCCTTTGGCTATGAGTGTGGTTCAAACTATATTGCAGGAGATGGAATTTACAATGATAACATGCATCAAGGAATTGGAGATCAAATTTTGGCAAGTGTGATTGGGGACATGACTACTATCCTCACGGAGATGCGCGACGATCAAAGGGCATTTATTGCCACCCAAGCTGTCCAAGCGCCACCCCAACGTGACTACTCTTCTGATTCTTATGGGTATACTCCTTATCCTAATGCATACCAATCTAATGTATGTGATGACCCTCATTGTGATTGTCAACCACAACCACCACATACATATGAACCCCCTCCTCAATATAGCCCTCCACCATACTCACAAGCCTCATACCACCATCCACCTCCATATGATCCCAACCCGTATCCACCATACCAACCACCATATGAACCATATCTAGAACCACCACCATTCCAACACCAATACTCCCAAGAACCACAAAGTCTACACACACCACCTCAATAATTTTACCAATATGAACCACCTTCCAATTACAACAACCTTCCCTCAAACAATGAACCCTCTCTTCCACTATCACCTCCCGATGAAGCCAACATGCTAGAATTGAGAGATCTTGAATCTCATATCTTAAGGCGAAACGAGGAGGATGAAAAGAAGTTTGAGGAGTTAAGAGCAAAAATGGCTATCATGGTAGAAGCCATTGGCAACATAGTCTCATCCCACCTAAGCCTATGCGATCAAGGCACTCCCATTGTTGAATGTGGAGAAGCAACCAAGGAGCTTAGTGAGGGAGTGAACTTGAAGCTCCAAGGTGAAGAAGAGGAGTTAAAGCAAGAAATGCAACAAGAGGAGGAGGTAGAGATTATTGAACAAGAGGAAGTAGTGGTTAGAGCCTTAGGATATGTTGAGTACATAGAGGAAGCACAAATTGAAGAGCCCTCTTCCATGGAGTTTGAAGTTGATGTTGAGGAGGAGAGTGCACAACCTCCAAGACACAATGTGATTGAAGAATTGGAAGAAGTGTTCCAATCAATAGTCCCTCCTATTTATGATGATTCCATACCAACATATGATCCTTTTGAGCTTGAAGAATCCTTCCCCACTATGCTCGGAATCGATGATGAGGTAGATTTCAATCAACCTCCTATGTATAATTTGAGTGATGGGGAAGAGCTAGAGGACATTGATGAAGAAGAATGTGAACTTGAGGAAGCTTGGCAAGAGGTAGAGCCTGAAGTATCTTGCCAAGTGGTGGAAGCCTTCCAAAAAGGATGGACGGGAGTGGACCGTGTTTTGTTAAGACTGTTGGGAACTCCTCCACCTATGTTGTCATCTAATCCTTCATTTGAGTGGGTAAAACTTCTAACTCTTAGCTTTATTATCCCACTTGAATTTGGTTTGCTTGAAACGGATGGCCAACTTAGAGCGCTTTGTGGAATTAAGCGAAAGAGGAGGATGTTTAGTGGTTGGCGTTGTAAGTCTAGGCTCATTATGGTTGAAGCTTCAAGGAGCAAAGGTTGGACTAGTGCTCAATTGGATGGGTCTAGGAGGATAGTTTGGTACTTCCATGAGAATTCATCTCTCTTGCCACCCAGAGAAAATCACCATGATCAACTCAAGGACGGGTGTGAAAACAAAGTGTGGGATCCCGGATCGCACAAGGAAGATCAACTTTGGGAGCCTATGGTTTGTGAAGAACTCCATCAAAGCTTGGAGTTATTAACCTTGAATGATAAAGCACAATGGAAGTCCAAGCATTGGTGGATGTTCAAGGATGGATTCAAGCACAAGCCACCATGATGAGGAGCTCCCCATAAGTCCAACTTAAGGACAATAAACAAAAGTGCTAGGTGGGAGACACCCCACCATGGTAATATCTTTTCATTTTTCTCTTTTGTATATATTGGTAAAATAGATTTAATTTCATGTTTTGATTGATTTGTTAAGTTTGTTTGGTAGTTTAGTGTGTTAAATAAGGTTTTGTGGTGTTTTGGTAGTTGTTTGGAGGTTTGGAATACTTGGTTTGGTGCAAAAACATAGAAAAAATTTTGAAAAACAAAGCATCATCCACGCGCACGCGGACTCCACGCTACGTGTGCCCAAGTATTTTCAGCCATCCACGCGCACGCGTCATGTACGCGTACGCGTGGATTGAATAATTTTTCCACTTCCCATACATTCACCCGAGAGTTGTGCCTGAAGTGTGCCAACTTTGTGCCCCAAGGCACGCGCACGCATACCTTGCGCGTTCGCGTCGACTCTCTGCTTTGCCATGCACGCATACGCGTCAGCCACGCGTACGCGTCGCTTCCATTTCATCAATCCACGCTTACGCAGACATGACACGCACGCGTGGATTGCCCTGTTTCAACCATCTTCTTTTCTTCTCTTCTTTCCATTTCCTTCCTTCTTCTCTTTTCTCTTCTTTTCTTTCCACCCTTCAAACATCATCCAACACTACCAAACACCATGTAACACCATTTCTTTTAGTTAGTCAGTTAGTTTAATTTTTGTTTTCCATTATAAGTGTTGGATTACTAATCTTGTTTACTGTTTACTGCTGGTTATTACTAATAGGATGTTAGTTTAACATCATTGATGTTAATTGTCATTGTTGGATTCTTTGTTGAGGTCATATTTGGTTACTTGGTTCGGAACTTTTCATGTTTAATGCTTTTGAATACCAAGTACATGTTACATTGCCTTCATGCATCTTAACTCTTTGAATTACATGTTTTGGCCACCATGCACTCATCATCTATTGTTAGGCAATTGTACATTGTCAATGCATTTTTTTAGGTGATGCTTGTTTATGATTGACCCTTTGTTCATATCACCTATTTCATGCATTGAGAGCGTGGGTGTGAAATTGGACCGAAAGCTTACCTAGTGACATATTTTTGAGCTTTTCAAGCTTTGTGGACTATGCTTGCTATGTGATTGATCTTAACTCTTATATTTCTTTTTCTAAGTTCCATAGCATCCATGTGTTTCACCTCTATGTCACTTAGGTGTTGCAACAACTTCAATAGGTGTCATTGATTGTGGTGTAAGTTTCATATACCATTATGTTCATTAAGTTCACTTACACATCAATCAATGCCCATTCATTATCCAATTTCACAATCGCTTGATTTTTGCTTGAATGCTTTTATGCTTCTTCACTACTTGTTCGGTTGCCTTAACCTACAAGTCTTTCAAAGTATCTCAAGCACACTAGAATGAGCGAAGTATATGCTTTCTTTAGTATAATTGTGACATAACTTTTTGTACTAGTGTGTGCGTTCTAAACTGCACGCAATTTTAGAACCCACACACTTATTTTTCATCAAGGTCACAATAATTCACTCACTCCATTCTAGTGGTTCTTACCTCATTCCAATAATTCACGCTTCCTTGCTTTTGTATTTTCTCATCTTACGGTGTTTATTTTGTTTTTCATGATTGATGCACGATAAGCAAAAATAGAAAGCGGGAGGAAGAACACGCAGCAACCGGTTGACCTACCAGATGAAAGTGGCAACTCGGAGAGTCGCCGTACCCCCTTGTTCATCTTTGGATACACCGAGGATGGTGCAAACTTTTAAGTGTGGGGAGGTTATCCGACCGTTCGACATTTTTGGGTAACAAGTTTCTAATCCCAACACTTTTGCATTTCATTTTTAGGTATTTTAGGATTTTTGGTTGCATTGTATATGTATATATTAAGCTTAGTCAAAATCATGATATTTTCCAAGGATTTTATCTATAGGGCACCCAATTGATTGAAAAAAATTTTTTTTTAGAACTTGCTTGAATTTTACAATTGTGGATCATGTTCTTGAGCTAAGAACACAAGCATGTGAGTTTTGAGCCTAATTGTGTGGTTACATCATATGACCACTTATTTTCATTCTTGTGTGCATCATTCTCTTCCTATGAGTGTGATCTTTGATTTGTTTGATTCATTATGTCCATTATTTTGTGTATACATGCATTTATATGATTGAGGCCATTATTCAAATAGCTCACTTACCCAAATAGCCTACCTTTTATCTTCCATTGTTAGCCAATTTTGAGCCTATGCTTAACCCATTTGTTCTTAATTGTAGCACATTACAAGCCTAAGTGAAAAATAATAAATGTCCTTAATTTGAATCTTTGATTAGCTTAGACTAGTGAGAGTGTTCATCATTTGATTTTGGGAAAGTTGGGAACATTGGGTAGAGATAAAAGTGTGTTGTTGTATTTGTGTTGAGAATCTTGGGAATTGGGAACATACTCATGTATTAATCATGTGTAAACCATATGCATTGATGTTCTTGTATACATTTTAGTTTGAAAAAAAAGAAAAAAAATGAGAAAAACAAAAAGAGAGAATATATATATATATATATATATATATATATATATATATATATATATATAGTACAAATCTTATAATTGTATGACACCCTAAGTCCAAGACCATTCAAAAAGCTTCTAGTCTGGTACCCAGGCTAGTAAAATTCTACTCTTTAAGAAAATACTAACAGAGAGTGGAAAAAAATAGTCTAGGCTCCATAGCTTTGTATCGCATAAGGTGTCTTTAAAATGAAAGGCATACTTCAAGTCTGAGATGTAGCAAAAAGGACAACCCTATCTCTTCAACGAGCGCTGTCATTGGCTCTACTTGTAGGAACAGTAAAAGGAAGGGGGTGAGAACCTACGGTTTCTAGCAGAGCACTTGTAACACCCTTACTATCAGAATGTCACACTTCTGGCTGTGCCACTCTGATAGCTTGGATATTATGACGACTCTAATCATATTTAATACTAAAAAGGAGCCTGTTTAAAACTTAAAACCACATAACCTTTCAAAAACACTTTTTCATTGAAAACACACACACACACAAAAATATATACAGACCAGATACAATACTTAAAAATTATATATATACATAACAATAACTTACAAACATACATATCACAAATTTCTATTCCCCTTACAAAATTGGTAAAGATAAAGGTGATGAAAAAATAATAACAACTAAGATAATACAAAAATATCAAATAAACAGAAAATAAAGTCTTCATAACTTCTTTGCCCATGTCCTGAAAAAGGAAAAACAGGTAGGGAAGTGAGAACATTGTCCTCGCTGGTTCTCACTATAGGGTTACAGAATTGCTATAATAAGATATGTAAAATAAATTGTTTCTAAAGTACAGTTATCATTGCTCGTCTTATGTGCCTTTTTAAAAATGAAAAAGGTTCACTTTCAAAAATAAAAAAATCCTTTTTAAAGAGAACTCGGTTAATTCCTCAAAATCCAAAACCTTTTTCCTTTCTTGTAAAATCTTAAAACTTTTCCTAAACAGTATGAATGACCAACCTGTTCAAAGCATAGGTTCATTAAGGCTATGCTAAACTAATTTGATTTTTCATATAGAACTAGACCTCAAACAAAAACCAATCATGGCCTCAGGCCCATCACATAATCAAACATGGCCTCAGGCCCAAACAACTCAATCAACATCTAATCCACCACAATCCAACCAATTTCAGTCACAAACATAAGTAAAGAGGTTCGAACACAATCAAAGCAGTTACATTAAGTATAGCAATTAGCAGTTAAACATAATTATTCACATAGGCAAACCAATTACAATATGCACACCCAAACAATGTCACATAGATGCATATGGTGAATGTCTGTCCTACGGACAGTGATATCACTTGTCGGTTATAGTGCCAATCTCGATACAAAATCCAGTCGGCAACTCCTGGATTAGTCTCTCTATTGTGCATACTTGGGAGGAATAATTCCGAAGGATGAGTGCCCTACCACCTTCTTCTATCAGAGGGTAATGTTCCGAGGGAGAGTGCCCTACCACTTTCCTCTAGATGCCGTGGGTTAGTGCCCTACCACCTTGCAACCAGAGAGAAATGTGAATGAAGAGCCCAACTTTGACCCTCACATCTCAATGTAGGCGGGATATTGCCTCGGCCCCTACGTTGGAACTGCTACCTCGACAAGCGGGAGACTGCCACAGCCCTTGCCCGAGGCGCATAGCGACTTACCAACAATCTCAATAATATCCACAATCAATCAAGCTCAAAATCTTATTTTAAAAATCATTCTTGGCCCATTTACTTTCAATTAACAAATGTATTCAATTCACATCTTGCCAAGAATCACTTTTCTCAAGTCAATTTTCTTTACAAAACAAAGCCACTTTTCGCAACATCTTTCCAAAATTTCCAAACAACTACAAAACCTGGCCAAATTCAAAATCTCTTCTGAAAGACTCAAAATTATTAATTTTCAAACCATCCGCTCAATCACTTTAAAATAAAAAATTATTAATTAAAATCTACATCAAGGTCTCAAGACTTCAGGGGAAAACAACGGACCTCATTTCCTTAAATTCGCAAAGATTCTCAAAGATCATTATTTTTTCTTAATTTGAAATATTCAAAGGAAGTTTCTGAACCAAACCAAAATCAAGTCATGGAAATCAGAAGTTCCAAACCAAATTCGAATCCAAAACTATTCTCAATTTCATTCTTGAAACCAATTCTTTCAACTTTTCCCAAAACATCTCAAAACGACATCATTCAATCAAAGTCCCATTTCTTATAAATTAGTAAAGCTCCTTTGAATGAAATCCTTAAATCCAACTCAAAACATAAGCGCTTTTTATATATAAAATCGACCTTAGAACATAATACTTTTCTTAAGTGATTTTAAATCGTAAAGTAATTCTTTTATGAATAAATCGAACTCAAGACGTATGTTTTCTTCAAATAAATTAAACTTGAAGCATAATTATTTTTCAGAATAAATCAATTAATACGATTTCTCAAACCCAAACTTTTCTAAATAATATTCCAAACAAAGTGTCAGATTTTATAGAAAATTTGACAGCACCTCCCCTAAAACTTGGACTTTGCCACCCTCTTCGGGTCCCAACCAAACCAATCCTCAACCCTTTCCAACGGATTCAAAACCAAATCAGTTTCCAATAAAACAAAATCCAGACTTTCAATTATTAAAATCATTTCAAAATCAAACCAATCAGAAATATCCAATTTAACAAATTTAAACAATATTTCAATCAAACAAACAACCATATTCATCTAAGACAAATCAGACAATTCATAAGACTTACATCATCACCAAAAATGCATTCTGAACATTATATCAATTTATAACAATTTTGATTTAAAATAAATTAGTTTTTAGAAAAAGCCCCTACTTTGAATCGTCAAAAGCATAACCCAAACACGTCAACGGAACCTTTTCTCTCAACCTGAAACCAACGGCAACCGCAATCTCAGTCCCTAACCACTCTCGCAGCAACTACAACAACTTAAAAGCATCATGTAATAATCAAAACTCGAACCTACATTACCAAACCTCAGAGTTTATAACCAAACATAACAGAATACTAACACAGGCATTTTCGAAACTCAAAATGACACTTTTCGCTTCACTCAAGTCAATTCCAAGCCATTTGAAAATCTTGGTCCATTGGCAAGCATATCCTAAACCAACACTTGATTTCCCTCTCTTCATTTCAAGCATATGATGAACCATAAAATAAGGCTAGTTTATCTCCTTTCCAATCACCATAGCCCAAAGCACTAGAATATCTTCATTAAACAAGATTCCATGATTATGTTTTCTTGGAATCAACACGTATGAAAATAAATACATCAATATACGCTGCTCATTATCCAAACCACTACAACTTATATTACCTCTAGCATCCATGTGTGGATTCTCATATTGCAAACTCTGCAAACCAACCAACCTATCATATTCATCCCATTCCTCATCTACCGCAATACCTCCAATAAATTTTTTCCTATGATAAACTAAATTCCATTGTTCAGCTAATTGTTCCAAAGTAACTCTATAATGTCGTGACTCTAAATCAAACTCAATCAGTGGCATTACTTCCTCATCATTTTCATCACTTTCAGGAACAACATAATTTAAAGTACTATAAACAGCCCTAACCAAGTGGGGATAATATTCATCCTTAGTTTGTATAAAATCAGTCAAGTACTGTGTTTGCAAAGCATTCCAGACCAAATTATAATTTCTACCATGAATGAAATTGGCTTTTATGTACCTGGGAGGAACAACCACCCTTAACTTGAACTTCTCCACATAGTTGTTCAATGCCTTTGGAGACGACAGCCACCTTACCATGTAATGCGATGAAGCAATTAATCTGGCGGATGCAGAACTTTCACCCTCAACCCTAGCTCTCTTTGGGTTTTTAGTTCTGGCCATTTTGGGGATATTAGTTCAGTGGGGTTTGTAGGGGATTTGGATGAGGATTAATAATATGTATGTAGTTTGGAGTGGGTGTTGATGAGATTGTAGAAGATGAAGAGTGAAGTTTTCTAGTTTTAGAGAGAGAAAAGAGAGGTTATGCAAAAATGGAGGTGTTATGTTTAAAAAAGGGAGGGAGGCTGAACACGGATAGTTATCTGGTTTAATATATAGCGCAGATCAAAATTCAATCGATTGTTTTATCATACCAACCGATTAAATATAGAAAAAACCTTAAACACGTACAAATTTCAATCAATTGTATTATCATATCAATCGATTGAATACGAACGTATCCTCAATTACGTACAAACTTCAATCGATTGTTTTATCATACCAATCGATTGAATTTTGATATCTCATTCTACAGCGTAAGCCAATCGATTGGGTAACACAACCAAACAATTGAATTGTGAAAACGCATATTGCTTTGAAGACTTTAATCGATTACGTAACATGAACAATCGATTGAATAAGAAAAAATCCACGTTCTAAGCATGGTTCAATGGATTGTGTAACAATTTCAATCGATTAATTTTTAGGAAAACCATACTGTTGTCCAATATTTAATCGATTGATTTTCTCACAAACACGATTTTACAAACCTATATGGATGTAACAAATCAAGGATAAAATTCTAATTGATTGGGGTTGTCAAAATATTTATTACGATTAATAGAAGAACTAATTCGTTATTGTTTTTTTTTATCGTTAATAAACATGTTAGATGAATTATAAAATAATATTTTATAAAATAAAAAATAAATTTTATAATTAAATAATATATAAAGGATTAATTTGTAATTAAAATTAAATAAGAACTATTTAGTAGTTATTAAAAACCTTAAAAATGTTTTGTTATGGACCATTAAATAGTCCAAACATTCTGAGACCATCAAATCCTTTGCCAGGAGACTATAAGACAAATAACTTCTTCGAAATAATAAAGTGATGGATCTATCAAACAAAATTAATTGTTGAAGACCTCTAAAACATAAAAATTCATTAAGAACTGATTAAAAGCCAAATTAACTTTTTATTCACACACGTATTAAGTTTCAGTCTAATTTGTATATATATATATATTCTTAAGATGTAAAATAAGCGTACGTATGCATTGGTTCAAACATCAACTCAATGTGCTCAACCAAATAAATTACCGATTTGGTTTAGATAAGTATATTCTAGAAGAATAAAGCTCTACAATCAAGCAAAATACTTAACTAGGTCCAACTAAGTCGTTATAACCGTTTTTTACATCACGTGCTTCTTCTTCTTCTTCTTCTTCTTCTCTTTTCCTTTGCGTTCCTCCTCATTCTTCTTCGAATTTCTTTTCCTCTTCCCTCCTGATGTTGTATGTAAGGTCCCACATCGGTTGGGGAGGAAAACGAAGCATGCCTTATAAGGGTGTGGATACCTCTCCCTAGCATCACGCGTTTTGACGAGTGAGTGTGGGGGGCTTCAACTATCATCCCTATCGTCAAAGGTAAAACCGTGAGGCCTTGTGTGCCAAAGTAGACAATATCGTGCTAGCGAGTGGTCTGGGCTGTTACAGATGGTATCAGAGCCGGAACCCGGATCGATGTTCTAGCGAGGGCGCTGGGCTCCCTTAGGGAGGTGGATTGTAAGGTCCCACATCGGTTGAGGAGGGGAATGAAGCATGCCTTATAAGGGTGTGAATACCTCTCCCTAGCATGACGCGTTTTGATGAGTGAGTGTGGGGGGCATCGGCTATCATCCCTATCGTCAAAGGCATAACCATGAGGCCTTATGTGCCAAAGCGGACAATATCGTGCTAGCGGGTGGTCTGGACTGTTACATTGCAACTTCTTCTTCTTCTCCTCCTACTCCTTTTTTTTCATCTTTATCTTTTGTTATATCATCGTCATCACCACCACCTCCATCTCTCCCTCCTCCTCATTCTCTTCTTTCTTTTTTCATTTGAATTTCTTCGATCTCCTCCTTCCTGTTTCTCCTCCTCCTCCATCATTCTCATCATCATTATTGTTGTCATTATTGTCATCATTGTCGTCTTCCTTTTATAGTATAATAGTTCCAATCTAGAATATAACAAAATTATTTAATGATGACAACACACAAACAAACTCAGCTCAAAACAAGCATAGACCAAGTACACCTTATTTAAATTCAGAATGCACCAAAAATACTTAATGATGATGACACACAAGCAAACTCAGTTCAAAATAAGCAAATAAACAAGATTGAATCATCCACAAAAACAAATGCATGTAAATTTTAAATTCAAAAAAGTCATCAATATGGCTTAGATGATACCAGAAATACTACAATTATCATGAATGAACTAATTAGACAAAATCCAAGTCAATCAGACGAAGTGCACCTTATTTAAATTCAAAAAGCACCGAAATTACTTAATGATGACGCCACATTGTAACGAAAAGCACCTTATTTCAATATGGCATGCTCACACCGAAACATTGAGTGTTACCAATTTGAAACTACATTGACACTGTTACTAATAATATCAAGCTTGTAATTGGGTTAATGGAACTCGATTTTCATGAAAAATCTTCCTTAAAAAAAATAAAAAATTGCAACAAAAAGAGAAACACGAGATTATGCAAACAAAAAAAGTAAACAGATGCATACACAAACAGGATTATATATATATATACAGCACCCAAAAGATGAAAAGTTAGTTACTCCCTCACAGTTATGTATATATATACAACTCAAAATATCTCCAGGGTCTGGCCCATATAGAAAGCCGAAAATCTGATGCCCAGACTAGTCTAGTCTTCTAACTCGATCTCTCGAAAAATAAAAGTGAGAGTCTAAGACAAAAGAAACACTAAACCGGAGACCTGGCAAAAGAAGATGCTGATGTCGCTACCTAACTGCTGTCAAAAGTCAAGTCTACAATCTCTATATCTATCTCAGGATCCTCATCATCCTCAGAAGTCAGATCCACAATCTCTATCTCCTCGATATCCTTGTCATAAATAATAACGATGACCTCTTATGTACTCTGGAGACTACCATCACTGTTGTCGCCTGTGGAAGCTATACCACTAGGAGAAATCTGCTCAACTGCTGAGGGCTGACCAAAACCTATGGTTGAAGTCGTGATAGGCTCTATGGTGAAAGGGTCAGAGGAGTGAGTAGAAAGATACTCTATCGACATATCTAAATCTACCAGAAGAGACTCAGGGAAGTAGTCATCGATGACAGGACCAAGCTCAGGCACTGCCTATAAGGTCCCACAACGGTTGGGGAGGGGAACGAAGCATGCCTTATAAGGGTGTGGATACCTCTCCCTAGCATGACGCATTTTGACGAGTGAGTCTGAGGGGCTTTGGCTATCATCCCTATCGTCAAAGGCAAAACTGTGAGGCCTTGTGTGCCAAAGCGGACAATATCGTGCTAGCGGGTGGTCTGGACTGTTACAGAATGGTATCAGAGCCAGAGCTCGGATCGATGTGCCAGCGAGGGCGCTGGGCTCCCTTAGGGGGTGGATTGTAAGGTCCTACATCGGTTGGGGAGGGGAACGAAGCATGCCTTATAAGGGTGTGGATACCTCTCCCTAGCATGACGCGTTTTGACGAGTGAGTGTGGGGGGCTTCGGCTATAATCCCTATCGTCAAAGGAAAAACTGTGAGGCCTAATGTGCCAAAGCGGACAATATCATGCTAGTGGGTGGTCTGGACTGTTACAGATGGTATCAGAGCCGGAACCCGGATTGATGTGCCAGCGAGGGCGCTGGCCTCTTGATGATCGAATTTTTGACGGTATAGAATTTCTCTAATGAGTTCTCCTTGCAAGTATAGTTTCTAAACCAACAATAATCCTTTCATACAAAATATTGTTTGTCACTAAAACAAACCCCTAAATTTATAAACCGAAGTATTGAACCTCGGGTCGTTCTCCCTAGGAATTGCAATAAAGTGTCCTTGTTATTGATTATGGAGTATATTTTTGGGTTTTTGAGATTTTAGACAAGAAATATAAACGGCACTGAAAATAAACTAATAGCTACAAAGGTCTTGGCAAGGTTTGGTGGTCAAGGATCTCTATCCTAATCACTAACCATGACATGAGAATTGGCAAGGATCAACCCTATTAAGTCATCCTCTAACTAATAAAGGAAAGTCAAATGAGCTATGTCAATCCAAGTCCATAAGTCATAGTTCTCCACCAATTCAATTAGTGAGATCTAGAGTTAATGGCTCCCAATCATCAATCACTTGGACATTAGTAACTCAAGAGTTCCTAAGTTACCTTCCTAAGCCAAGAGCATAAAATTCTACTCTAAAATTCTTCCAAGCATTTCATCAAACACTTGGAAGGCACAAAAGGAAAACATAGTAAAATTGCAAGGAAAGTAAATCTACACTACTCAATTGTAAGGAAATTAACAACAAGAAAGCAAATCAACAATAAAGGAATCATAAATTGCATTGAAAGAGAAATAGAAGAAACAAAAATGCATCAACATAAAAGTAGAGAATTACATGAATTAAAAGCAAAACTAGAGAGAGGAAAGGTAGAAGAAGAAGATTTGATAAAGGAAAAGTAAATCAAAGCATGAAATTAACCTAGATCTAAGAATTCCTAATCTAAATCTATCCTACTCCTAATTCTAGAGAGAAGAGAGAGTTTCTCTCTCTAGAAACTAAATTTCCATCCAAAAACTAACCTAAAACTATACTAGTGTCTAAAGTGTGTCATCCCTCTTCAATCCTTGGATTAAATAGCATCAGAAATGAGTTGGATTGGGCCCACAAGGCTTCTAAAATCACTGGGCACGAGTTGCATTAAGTGAAGCATGTGCAACCATTGGTGCATACGTGTACAGTGCGTGTGTGCACCTCTAAACGCGATGCAACTATGGCAAATTTTATATTATTTCGAAGCCCCGAATGTTAGCTTTTCAACGCAACTAAAACCGCATCATTTGGACCTTTGTAGCTCAAGTTATGGTCGATTAAGTGCAAAGAGGTCAGGCTTGACAGCTTTTGCGATTCTTTCATTTCTTCATGAGTTCTCCATTTCTACATGCTTTTTCTTCATTCCCTCAATCCAATCTTTACCTCCTAAATCTGAAATCACTTAACAAACATATCAAGGCATCTAATGGAATCAAGGTGAATTAAATTTAGCTATTCTAAGTCCTAAAAAGCATGTTTTTACTCTTAAGCACAATTAAAGGAGAATAACAAAAACCATGCTATTTCATTGGATAAATGTGAGAGAAGGTGATAAAATCCTCTAAATTTAACACAAGATAAACCCTCCAAATAGGGTTTATCAACCTCCAAACACTTAAACCAAGCATGTCCTCATGCTAAACCAAGAGGATAAGAGAAGGGGTATGGACATTTATTCAATGCAAATAACCTAAATGCATCTATCTATATGAATGCAACTAAATACAAGATGATTCTACCTACTTGGTTAAAAATAAATCAATCCTCCAAGACATACGTGTACAAGTAGGGCCAAGATCGTATAACGATTCATGAATCCTACCAATTCGAATATCAAAATGAAGTTCAAGTAGACTTGCAAGAAGAACGCTCATGAAAGCCAGGAATCACGGGATTGAGCATCGAACCCTCACTGGAAGTGTTTTCACTCTAGTCGCTCAAGTGTATAGGGTCGATTCTCTCAATTCTCCCCTAATCATGCTTTCCAAGATTTGTTTTTCATCTAACAATCAACATTTATTTCATGCATGCATACAACTATCATGAAGACTTTTCATAGGTTGTAATGGGGCTAGGGTCAAGATAAGGATACATATTTGGTCAAGTGGACTTGAAATTTGAATCTTTAATTACCTTAAACTTCCCACCTAACCTATATAGTAACCTATACAATTCTAAACAAACCTAACTACCCATTCTTCACTTTTTCACATACTCATGCATTTTTTTTCTTGATCACAACACATATGCATTGATTCTTATTTTTACTTCACTTTGGGACATTTTGTCCCCTTTTTATTGTTTTTCTTCTTTTTCTATCTTTTTTTTCTTTTCTTTTCTTTTTTTCACATTTATATTTTTTTTCTTTTTCCTTTTTCTTTCAAGCTACATACAAGAACATCAATGCATAAGGTCTATACATTTAATCAATACATGAGTATGCACCCAATTCCCAAATATAGAAATACAAAACAAAAACACCCTTTTATCCCAACCAATGTCCCAAGTTTTCCCACACTTGAATGATACTCACACTCACTCGCCTAAGCTAATCAAAGATCCAAATAAAGGACATTTATTGTTTTTCTCTTTAAGGCTTGTAATGTGCTAAATTAAGAACAAGTGGGTTAATCATAGGCTCAAATTGGCTAACAACGGTAGATAAAAGGTAGGCTATTTGGGTAAGTGAACTAATGAAATGATGGCCTCAATCATATAAGTGCATGAATACAAGGAATAAGTGGACATATAGAATTAAACAAATCAAAGATTACAATCATAGAAAGAGAATAATGCACACAAGACGGAAGAATAAGTGGTTATAAGATGTAACCACGCAATTAGGCTCAAGTCTCACAAGCTTGTGTTCTTAGCTCAAAAACCATGTTCCAAAATAAATTCTTTCAAGCAAGTTCAACAAAAAAATTTTCAAATTGGTAGGGTGCCCTAAAACAATTTCTTGGAAAAGAAATCATCACCATAACCAAGTAGTCCTAATAAGAAAGAAGTGGTAAAAATATGTACAAATTCTAACTAACATGCAACCTATCATGCAATGCAATAACTATTCTAACAAAGAAAACTAAGAATTGGTGTTGGACAAGAAAATTGTTACCCATGGAGATCGGTCAGACGACCTCCCCACACTTGAAGATTGCACCGTCCTTGGTGCATGAAAAGAAGAGCAATGTGGATGGGTTGCTACAATTAATGAGCTCCTTCAAAAGGTTGTGCGAATGACTTGTTTGTTGCCCCATTTTGCAAGCTTTTCATTTTTTCTTCTCTTTGGTGGCCAACCCAAATGAGAGAGAAAAGAAAGAAAAGTAAGCCTACAACAAAGATATGAAACCAAATAGAACATAGACGGGGGCTAATGCCCAATAAAAGTATGGTTCTCTACTACATGGTAGCTACAACATGTGAGTGAGAAAACAATGTAAGCTAAAGCATATTACTAACACTTGAAGCAAGAGTAAAGTCAAGGCATGAAGAGCATATTGAGCATCAAGATCAAATAAGAATTGACACAAACAAGATTAGTGATAAGCATGAGAGCAATTGGTCCCATCCTAACTCAATGATAATGAAGCATAAGAACAAAAGATAATGAATTAGGACGGACTAAGGCACTAATCTTGCGTGTGGAACAGATACTAAAATTAATGCAACAAGTCATGAAGCACCAAAACAATGCAAGAAATTCTCAACAAAAGAGTAAGAGAATTCAACACCACTATTAAAGTGAGAAACTTAGAAAAAAAATGAAAATAGGCTATAAAAACAAAATTGACATGCAAAGAATAGAAGTATACGAATGCGATAAACAAAATAAAATGGAGGAGGAGAAAAAAAACTCTCGTTTTCTTTACCGACGCGGACGTGGACGGTGCGCTCACACGTCGATGTGCATACCGTCCAAGGGACGCGTATCCGCCAGGTGCGCGTACGCGTGAGTTGTGTCAGGCGTAGGGCACAACATCAACCCAAGGTTGGCCCAACTCTCAGGAAAAAGTACTAGGTATGTAGGTGGGGCAACCGACGCAAACGTGGCAGGTGCGCTCGCGCATCGATTTGCGAAACAGCATAAGGGCACGTACGCGCCAGGTGCGCGCGCGCGCAAGTCAGGTTAGGCCTGGGGCTCAGTGTTGGCTCAAGGCACGCATAACTCTCTGGAAAATGTACCAGGAGCTGTGAGTGGCCTATGGACGCGTACGCGTCTAGTGCGCGCACGCGCACCCCCTTTTTTTTGAAACACTAAAGCAGCTAAGAAAAATCTCCCTAATAGTACCTACAGCTCAGAACTGATCAAAAATGCAAAATTACAAAAAATCTTTTTGAGTTTTGAAACTTTTCCAACTACTAAACAAGCAAAACTTGCATGGCAAGAAACTAATAACCAAATCATTAAAACAAGCCTATATGAAGAGAAAAACTACCTACAATGGTAACTCAATCACTTATTAATCAAAGCTACAAGAGAGTGGAAAGAGTGTACCATGGTGGGGTGTCTCCCACCTAGCACTTTTATTTATTGTCCTTAAGTTAGACTTATGGGGAGCTCCTCTCAAGGTGGCTTCTGCTTGAAGCTATCCTTGAACAGACACCAATGTTTCAATCTCCAATAAGCTCTATTCTTCAAAAATAATAACTCTAAGCCTTGATGGAGTTCTACACAACCATGGATCCAATATCTTGTTTTCACACCCATCTTCAAGTTGATTATCATTATCCCATGTGAGTGGCAAGTAAGGTGAATTCTCAATAATGTGACCAACAATCCTTCTAGACCCATCTATTTTAGCACTACTCCAACCTTTATATTTCATCCTTGAAGCATCTACCATAATGAGCCTTGATTTACAACGCCAACCACGAAACATCTTTCTCTTACGCTTCATCCCACAAAGCATCCTAAGTTGACCATCCGTTTCAAGCAAGCCATACTCAAGTGGGACAATAAAGCTAACAGAAATGAATTTTACCCACTCAAGTGAAGGAGTAGATGACAACCTAGGTAAAGAAGCTCCCAAGGGTCTTGACAAAGCATATTCAATTCCCATCCTCCTTTTTTTAAGGATCTCTACCTCCTCACAAGATCTCTTAATTTCAATCCTTTGTTCAACAATTTTATCTAAGCCTTTTCCCTTACTCAAATCATAAATGCGAGGGTGAGAGAATTTTACCTCCACATTACTTTCTATCTCATCGGGAGAAGGTTCTTCAAGTTCAAAAGATTCTTCACCACTAGGATTTGATGCTTGATCTTTATCACCAAGGAAACTTGATTCTTGCTCTATCCCGTCCAATTCTTCATATGGAATATGCTTCGGAAGATGTGCACTTTCCTCCTTAGTATCAAATTCAATCTTTTTGGAGGGGTTTTCTTCAACTCTATGTTCCCATGGAGGCTCCGCATCTCCTAAGTCTTCAACCACTTCTTCCTTGTCTTCAACAATTAAAGCTTCCTCCAATTGTTCCAATACAAAGCAATACCCCTTATTCTCTACCAATCTCTCCTTCATGTTATGCTCTTCATTTGATTCTTCACATGTTGCCATGGGAGTTCCTTGAGTGTTCAAGCATTGGGATGCTAACCGGCTTACCACCTCATCTAAGGCGGCCATAAATTGTTGCACATCCCTTTTCATCTCCTCTTGTTCTTGAACAAGAACATCAAGGATGTCATCCATTGGGGGTTGGGGTGGATGGAAGGGTTCATCAATTTGGGAGAAGGATTCATAGTAGGAAGGTGGTTCCTCTTGGTAGAGTTGTGGTGGTTCAATATTTTCCATTCTTTCCACTTGTCGCACAACACACTCCATGGTTGCTTGAAATTGATCCAATGCTTCCTTGAGATGATCCCTTGACTCTTGTTCCTCTTGGATATCATGAGTAGGATCATACGGCTCTTGAATCGATGGACATGAGTATTCTTCCATGGGAGGTTGTGGTGGGAAGTAGAGTTCATCTTGTGGTTGAAAATTTTCATACATTGGAGGTGGTTCATCTTGGTAATAATATGGAAGGGGTGGTTCTTGAAAGTATTGATGTTGGGATGGTGGTGGCTCATATAGCTCATATGGTTGTTGGAATGGTGGATATGGATTAGGGTCATATGAAGGTGGTTGGTAAGAAGGGGTTTGTGAGTATGGTTGAGGGTTATGTTGAGGATGTGGCTCATAGGCATATGGTGGTGGTTCTTGAAAGTCACAAAGAGACTCACCATAACCATTAGATTGATATGCATCATAGAATGGCTCTTGTTCATAGTGCATTGGTAGAGGTTGTTGCCATAAAGATTGATCATATACATATGGCTCCTCTCACCTTTGATTGTCCCATCCTTGATATACATCTTCATTGTAGCCCTCATTTCCTACAACATAGTGAGAACCAAACTCATAGCCAAAGTGAGAATTCATAATGGAAAGAGAAAATAAGAAACAAAAGCTAATAAGAAATAATGAAACAAAGTCCTAAACTAGCAAAAACTAACAAGCAATCTAAAAATCAAGCTATTCACAATATTCACATATATACAATAACCAATAACATAACAACATTGCAATTCTCCGGCAACGGCGCCATTTTGATGATCGGATTTTTGACAGTATAGAATTTCTCTAATGAGTTCTCGTTGCAAGTATAGTTTCTAAACCAACAATAATCCTTTCATACAAAAGATTGTTTGTCACTAAAACAAATCCCTAAATTTATAAACCAAAGTATTGAACCTCGGGTCGTTCTCCCTAGGAATTGCAATAAAGTATCCTTGTTATTGGTTATGGAGTATATTTTGGGGTTCTTGAGATTTTAGACAAGAAATATAAACGGTAATGAAAATAAACTAATAGCTACAAAGGTCTTGGCAAGGTTTGGTGGTCAAGGATCTCTATCCTAATCACTAACCACAACTTGAGAATTGGCAAGGATCAACCCCATTAAGTCATCCTCTAACTAATAAAGGAAAGTCAAATGAGCTATGTAAATCCAAGTTCATAAGTCCTAGTTCTCCACCAATTCAATTAGTGAGATCTAGAGTTAATGGCTCCCAATCATCAATCACTTGGACATTAGTAACTCAAGAGTTCCTAAGTTACCTTTCCAAGCCAAGAGCATAAAATTCTACTCTAAAATCCTTCCAAGCATTTCATCAAACACTTGGAAGGTACAAAAGGAAAACATAGTAAAATTGCAAGGAAAGTAAATCTACACTACTCAATTGCAAGGAAATTAACAACAACAAAGCAAACCAACAATAAAGGAATCATAAATTTCATTGAAAGAGAAATAGAAGAAACAAAAATGCATCAATATAAAAGTAGAGAATTACATGAATTAAAAATAAAACTAGAGAGAGGAAAGGTAGAAGAAGAAGAATTGATTAAGAAAAAGTAAATCAAAGCATGAAATTAACCTAGATCTAAGAATTCCTAATCTAAATCTAACCTACTCCTAATTCTAGAGAGAAAAGAGAGCTTCTCTCTCTAGAAACTAACTTGCCATCCCAAAACTAACCTAAAACTATACTAGTGTCTAAAGTGTGTCATCCCTCTTCAATCCTTGGGTTAAATAGCATCATAAATGAGTTGGATTGGGGCCACAATGCTTCTAAAATCGCTTGCCACGAGTTGCATTAAGTGAAGCATGTGCAACCATCAGAGTGGACACGTACAGTGCGCGTGCGCGCTCCTAAACGCGATGCAACTATGACAAATTTTATATCGTTTTAAAGCCCCAGATGTTAGCTTTCCAATGCAACTAGAACTGTATCATTTGGACCTCTGTAGCTCAAGTTATAATCGATTAAGTGCAAAGAGGCCAGGCTTGACAGCTTTTGCAATTCCTGCATTTCTTCATGAGTTCTCCATTTCTACATGCTTTTTTTCATTCCCTCAATCCAATCTTTGCCTCCTAAATCTGAAATCACTTAACAAATATATCAAGGCATCTAATGGAATCAAGGTGAATTAAATTTAGCTATTCTATGTCCTAAAAAGCATGTTTTCACTCTTAAGCACAATTAAAGGAGAATAAAAAAAACCATGCTATTTCATTGGATAAATGTGAGAAAAGGCGATAAAATCCTCTAAATTTATCACAAGATAAACTCTTCAAATGGGGTTTATCAGCTCCCTTAGGGGGTGGATTGTAAGGTCCCACATCGGTTGGGCAAGGGAACGAAGCATGCCTTATAAGGGTGTGGATACCTCTCCCTAGCATTGAGTGAGTGTGGGGGTATCGGCTATCATCCTTATCGTCAAAGGCAAACCGTGAGGCCTTGTGTACCAAAGTGGACAATATCGTGCTAGTGGGTGGTCTAGGCTGTTACAGAATGGTATCAGAGGTTTGGGGTTTAGGTTTTGCTAGCACAATATTATCCGCTTTGGCACACAAAGCCTCATGGTTTTGCCTTTATCGATAGGGATGATAGCCGAAACCCCCACACTCACTCGTCAAAACGCGTGATGCTAGGGAGAGGTATCCACACTTTTATAAGGTATGCTTCGTTCCCCTCCCCAACCGATGTGGGACCTTACAATCCACCCCCTAAGGGAGCCCAACGCCCTCGCTGGCACATCGATCCGGGCTCTGGCTCTGATACCATCTGTAACAGTCCAGACCACCTGCTAGTACGATATTGTCCGCTTTAGCACACAAGGTCTCACGGTTTTGCCTTTGATGATAGGAATGATAGCCGAAGCCCCCCACACTCACTCATCAAAATGCGACATGCTAGCGAGAGGTATCCACACCCTTATAAGGCATGCTTTGTTCCCCTCCCCAACCGATGTGGGATCTTACACTGCCTGACCATCCTGTTGTGATGCGACAAGACCTCCATGCATGAAATCAAAAGGATGGTAGACAAAATCGGGATGTAACCATGACAGTGGAAAAGCATACGGTGCATCAGAATCGAAAAAGGATGAAGCTAGCGAGTGCTAAAAGAGATGACCGCTAGCTACGTACTTACGGACTTGAGGCTCTGTGGCCACCACATAGAAGCTGTGAAGGACAGGATCCTCGTACAATAAGATTGTTCGAGCTCATAGAAAATGACACCCATCTCCATTTGAAGGGGGGTAGGAAGATAGGGGGTAAGAATGGGGAAGTTCTTAATAGGATCGGGGTAAAATAAGTTAATTTGTTTTTTATATATTGGCCACATGTCACAGATCAAACAGACCACAACAAAAGAACATAGAGCAAACAACAAACAAAAGTAAATAGCAGCAAAACATACAACTACAAGAATGAAATACAACACACACGAGATATGCACAACCAAGTATGATGCATGTCTATCCCTAGTGCAAGTAATGAGCTCATCCGTCGATTTTTGACCCGCGCCTGACATTACATCCTTACATAAATTGTCTCTCGTTGCCATCGCTTTGGGGTATAGTACCCGGTACACTCTTAGGTTATAGCGCCCCCACGCTCTTGGGCTATAGTTCCCATACCGCTCCCATGATTAAATTGACAGGTCACACTCTTGGGCTATGGCCCCCATACTGCCCTTCGACAATCCATCAGATAAATCGATGACAAGAAGAGTCATTGGTGTTACATCTCAAACTTCAATCATCTCACCACATAATCAAATACCTTTCAAGATATAATAATTCTTTATCATTAATACCACAATTTCTCCAAAATAATAAACTGAAATAGAGCGGGTCATGAGATTTAGCTTTAGAATCACTTTTCCAAATATCTCAGAGTTATGCTTAAATTCTATAAATACTTTTAAAAATATACATAAATATGTCCACGGGAATAAAATACATAAATATGCTCAAATTTTGAAAAATGGCATATTCTGTAAGTTACTTTAATTAAATTGACGTACTTTAAAATTACTTTAAATAACTCTGAACTTCTATAAAAAAAAAGAATAAATGACCATTTGTATCCATCTCAGGATCCTCATCATCCTCAGAAGTCAAATCCAGAATCTCTATCTCCTCGATGTCCTTGTCGTAAAAAATAACAATGACCTCTGATATACTTTGGAGACTATTGTCGCTACTGTTGCCTGCAAAAGCTATACCACTAGGAGAAATCTGCTCAACTATTGAGGACTGACTAGAAGTTGCGGCTGAAGTCCCGATAGGATCTATGGTGAAAAGGTCAGAGGAGCGAGTAGAAAGAGACTCTATCGACAAATCCAAATCTACTGGAGGAGACTCAGGGATGTAGTCATCAATGATAGGGCCAAGCTCAGGCACCGCCTGACCATCTTGTTGTGCTGGAATAGGACCTCCATGCATGAAATCAAAAGGATGGTGGACAGAATCGAGATGTAACCACGACAGAGGAAAAACATATGGTGCATCAGAATCGAAGAGGGGTGAAACTAGCGAGTGCCGAAAGGGGTGATCTCTAACTACGTACTTACGAACTTGAGGCTCCACGACCACCAATAAAATCTGTGAAGGACAAGATCCTCGTACACATAAGGTTGCTCGAGCTCATAGAAAATGACACTCGTCCCCATCTGAAGGGGGGTACGAAGATAGGGGGTAAGAACTAGGAAGTTCTTAGTAGGGTTGGGGTGAAACAAGTTAATTTGCTTTTTTATATAACGACCACATGTCCTAGATCTAACAGACCACAACAAAAGAATATAAAGAAAACAAAAAACAAAAGTAAACAGCAACAAAACATATAACTACAAGAACAAAATACAGCACACACAAGAGATATGTGCAACCAAGTAAGATGCATGTCTAGCCCTAGTGTAGGTAATGAGCTCGTCCGTCGGTTTTGGACCTACGCCCGACGTTACATCCTTACAGATGTTGTCTCTCGTTTCTATCATTTCGGGGTATAGAGCCTGGTAAACTCTTGGGTTATAGCGCCCACACGCTCTTGGGCTATAGCGTTCGTACCACTCAAACGATTAAAGTGACGGGTCACACTCTTGGACTATAGCCCCGTACTGCTCTTCGGCAATCCTCCGAATAAATCGATGACAAGAAGAATCATTGGTGTTGCATCTCAAACATCAATCATCTCCCCACACAATCAAATACCTTTCAAGACATAATAATTTTTTATCCTTAATACCAAAATTACTCCAAAATAATAAACTGAAACAGTTCGGATCATGAGATTTACCTTTAGAATCACTTTTCCAATTATCTCAGAGTTATGTTTAAATTCTATAAATACTTTTAAAAATATGCATAAATATGCCCACAGAAATAAAATACATAAATATGATTAAATTTTGAAAAATGGCATATTCTGCAAGTTACTTTAATTAAATTGACGTACTTTAAAATTACTCTAAATAACTCTGAACTTCTATTAAAAAAAAAGACCCAGTCTTCACTGGTTACTTTATAAATTATTTAAAATATTGTACAAATTTTCAAATACCAAAAACTTCATTAAAATAAATAAATTGGGTACAGTTCTTCCATTTTCAAAATAAAACCTTTTTTGTTCAATTAAAGTCATATTTTTCCCAAAGTCGTCTTCTACTTTAACCTTTTATTTCAAACCAATTATTTTTCTTCTAAACCCAAACTCAATTAATTTTAATAAAGTTCATATATTTATAAATAAATAATTTTTATTCATTAAATCTTTCTCATAAGCCAAGCTTCTGTTCCTTTTAACTCAAAACCTCTGTTCAAAATATTCATTTAGTTATAATTAATCCCAAATCAAAATCCCACCGATAAAACTCAGTTAGATACTATAATATAACTCAGATTTTAGCCAATTATTCAACAACAATATCTCAGTACCTTATTATGGCCGAACCACAACAATAAATCCAATAGCATTTCAGCTAAAATTTTAACAGCCAATAATAATAGAATTGAGCCACAGAGCTCAACAGACAAAAATCTAATCACATATATCAATTAATTTATAATTTTAATCGATTAAAGAGTCAAACCTTATCTCTATGAAAAGCAGAAAATACAAGATACCTAAGGAGGTTTCTGATTGGTCAAACGGAGTGAAAATGTCAAAAACTCGGTGGTTCATCCCCTCTCTTGGTTCAGCCGAATTGGTTCCTGGCAGGGACAGCTCCACTTTGCGATTCCACCGAACAAAACATACGTCACCGTGTAGAGGATGAATGTACGGTCACTTCTATTGGATTAGAATTTTTATGGAGGTCACGGATCTTAAGAATCAAGCTCGGAAGTCTGAATATTAACAAATATTCTCCATTCCTCCCATGCATGGCTTCGATTGTTCTTGAAGGAGAGAGAGAGATAGAGATAGAATATGTGCCTTATATAACAGGTAATTAGTGACTAATTGTCACTTTATTAAAGGAGAAAGGCATGCATCGCGACACATGGTGCATTAAGTGCTGCGTGTTACGATTTTGAGCCGCTGAGTCAGCGAGGTTAATTTTTTAAATATCTTAGAAGGTAATTAAGGTAATTGGGTATGGTAAAAACTCAAATAATTATCTCAAGTGGTGGTATTTAATTAGAAAAAAGATTGGGTAAATTACTAATGTAAATGACATTAGTAAAGCGGAGCTTCTTTTTAAATCTTCCGGACCCAATATCAAGTGATCATCCTTCATCAAATAATTAAATAATAACATAATATTAATACTATTTATTATTCATTTATTTAAAGATTGCTGAAAAACTTATCATAGATGTTACGCAAACAAAACGTAAAAATCGCATATGCGACTCTAACGTGAAAACTAGTATGTTACACACATAAACAAACTCAATTCAAAACAAGCACAGACCAAGTGCACCTTATTTATATCCAGAATGCGCTGAAATTACTTAATGATGATGACACACAAACTCAGTTAAAACAAGTACAGACTAAGTGCACCTTATTTAAATCCATAATATACCAATAATTCGGTGTTATTTCCTGATAAATTCTGTGTAACTCAAAATTTTTCCTCCTTCTTCTTCTTCATTATCATCATCATCATCGTCTTCTTCTTCTTCTTCTCTTATTCATCTTCTCCTTCTTGTTTTACCTTCTCATGATTCTTCTTATTTTCCTCTCTTAACAAAAATGAAAAAGAAAAGTAAACAAAAAAAGAAACACATAATGCTTCAAAATTACTAGGAAGAGGAGGAGAAAAAGAAAAAAAGAAGCTATAAAAGAACGACGATAAAAAAACATGCGAAGAAGAAAAAGAAAGAACGCGAAGAAAAAAGAGAAGAAGAAGAAAGGGGACGAATGCGGAAACGTTTACATTAGTAGGGATAGTTGTAGCATGTATTCATGCTCTCACTAATAAAACTGATTTTTGTTAGATTTGGACAAATTTAATTGGACTTGATTGTCAAAAAAACTTGGATGTATAACAAGACTCATTCTATAATAGGTAAGAAATTGAATTAGTATAATAATATGAATATGACAAAGTTAAAATAAATAAATGTATGGTAAATTGTAAACCCTGAGTAATTAGTAAATAATTAACCAATAAATTAATTATAATTTAAATAAATTAGAAAATTATATTTTATAATTTAGAAAGTAAGAAATAATTAAAATATGAATTTTGATATAAATTTTAAAGCTTTTGGCCCAAAATTAGACCGAATAGGCCGAACCGGTTAGACCGGAACCAAACTGGACCGAAGACCCATTATATAAAAACAAAGACTTGCACTCTTCTTCCCCAAATGGCCTGAAACACGTTGATGGAGGGAGAAATCAGCGTCGAACCCTAACCCTTCCACTTTCAATTTCAATCGTCCATAACTTTCAATCCGAATCTCCGATTGACGAGCCGTCAGCGGCCACATGTTCGTCTCAGAATTCTCTATAAAACTTTGATAAACCCTGATTTTGTGATTTATATTGAGTGAAATTTTAGGGATTTTGTCAATGTTTTTCACACTTATTCACAAGAATTGCATGGTTTTGTGTTCTCTTCCTAATATTGCTTCATGATGAAAAACATGCTTCTTTTGCCTTAGAATTGCTATATTTTGATCCTCTTTTATTGTCATTCGATGCCGTGACATGTTTGTTGAGTGATTTCAGAATTTATAGCACAAGAATGACTTAGAAGACAGAAAGAAAGCATGCACAAGTGGAAGAAACATGAAGATTTGGATTTTGGGAATTTCAGCATGGGCGCGCACGCGCACCTCGCGCGCATGCGTGGGTGCGGACAGCTGGAAGTGGCGCGTGAAGATCGACGCATCCGCGTGGATTAGAGAAATCCCCATCGACGCGCGCGCGTACATGGCGCGCAAGTGTGGATCGCAAAATCAATCGGCGTGCATGGCGTGTACGCACGACAAGCTGCACGTGACCTCATTAAAGGAAATCATGACTGGCGATTTCTGAGGCTGAAGAGGCCCAAATTCAATCTGGTTCTGCATGGAAAAGACCTAAGAATGCTAGGGGAAAGGGGGGATCATTCATTCACACTTAGACACAATTTTTAGCTATTTTTTGGTTTTTGGTTCTTCTAGAGAGAGAAACCCTTGTTCCTCTCTAGATCTAGTTTGATTTGATCTTCCTTTGTTGAATTCTTAATTGGATCTTGTTAATTACTAGTTTTGATAACTTAATTTTCAATTCCTTAGTATAATTTTGCTTAGATCTTGTGTTAGATTTATGGTTTCTTGTCACTTGTCATTTTCTACCCATTTTGTGAATCTTATGGATCTTGAATTGTTAATGTTACATTGATGATTTCCATGGTTAATTGTGTTGTTTGAGTGATTTTACATTGATAATTGTTAGTGGATACTTGTTAATTTCAATATAATTGCATTTTGAATATATCCTTTAGTAATGCTTACCATGTGTTTGATGAAATATTTCCTTTGATTATGGAGTAGTTTTCTTTACTCTTGGCCTAAGCTAAGGGAATTGAGTGAACTTGAGTCATTGGGTCTCATTGAATTGGTGATTTGAGAACCCTTGGTGATCAATTTGACACCCATTGAGACTAACCCACTACTAATTTAATTAGTAGATAGGTTGGGACTTATGGGTTGATGTGATCAAACCTATTTGACATACTTCAAGCTTAGGAGTAGACATTACGTACTTAAGGCTTTTGGAAAGTAGACTTAATGGGTTGGTACCTCATAATTATCAATATTTGGTATGTAGACAAGGATGGCGATCTCAATTCCCATGCCTAGCTAAGAGTTGCTTTTATTATTCATATTTGAAAACCAAAATTTCAATTGCTTAACTCTAGTTATAGTTACTTGTTAGTTTGAGAGTAGAATTATATTACTTGTCCTCTTATTAGTTTGAATTGCTCATACCTTGCTTTAGCCACTTGAGTTAGTTTCTTGCATCTTAAGATTTCTTGTTTGATTGAGTTTTTTAGTTTAATTTCTTGCACATGACTTCCAACCCCGGAATTCTAACCAATGTTAAAGCACATGTTTGCTCATTCCTTGTGAGACGACCCGAGGTTTGAATACTTCGGTTACTTTTATTGGGGTTGAACTTGTGACAACCAATTCCTTTGAAGTTTGATCGGGAGTTATTAATTGGTTTGGAGCTATGCTCACAACGAAGTTCTATTTCTATTAAGAGAAATTCTAAACCAACAATAACCAACGCATCAAATTTTTGGCGCCGTTGCCGGGGAGTGGTTGCAATATATGCCTTGATATTGGTTATGTGAATATGTGAATAGTATAGATAGTTTACTTGCTTTCAATACTTAGTTATAGTTTAGATTTCTTTTATGCATGTGCTATGATTCCCAAGTTTGATGACTCGGTCTCAACCGAATTCTAGCTTAGCCGATCTTGACCTTGAGATTGAAAGAATTTTGTTACACACTCGGCAAGCTAGACAGAGGTTGGACTATACGGCTAGTACTTCGGCCTCTCTTGAAAAACATACCAAATCACTAGACGATACCAAGGGTAACTTGGAGTCCGCTACTTCCTATTCTTCTGTTGGCACTACTAATACATCTTTGCATCCCACAGGTGAACCATACATGGCGGAGCCATGACGGATTACTTTGCATGAACAAGGGGCTCCGGATATCATACTTCAACCTTTGCAAACGAGGTATCCCAACCTTGATCCAAACTTTGAGTTGAAGAATAGCTTGATAAATCTACTTCCTAAGTATCATGGATTGCCGGGTCAAGACCCCATCCGACATCTAAAGAGATTTTCAAGTTGCTTGTTCTATGGCTCGAAGGCATGGAGCTGATGAGGTGGCTATTATGCTTTTTGCCTTCCCCTTCTCTCTTGAAGGGCAAGCAAAGACATGGTTTTATTTACAACTGGATGAGATTGCGACAAATTGGGATTTCTTGAGAAGAGAGTTTCTAGATAAATTTTTTCCGCCGGAGAAGACCGACTATATCCGGAAGGAGATCTCGGGTATAATGCAAAAGGACCAAGAAAGTTTGTATGAGTATTGGACTCGGTTCAAGAGGCTATTGGAATCTTGTCCACACCATGGATTGGATACCCACTTGCTCATTAGTTACTTCACCGGAGGTCTTTGTGCGAAAGATAGAAGATTGCTCACCGCTTCTAGTAGTGGTTCCCTTTCAAAAAATAAGATGGCGGGAGAAGCTTGGAGCTTGATAAATGATGTTGCCGAGGCTACACAACACATAAGGGTGAGAAGTAATCCTCTCAAGGGTGTGGTAGAACCATCCCCTTCCGAAGCAAGCTTAACCAAGGCGCTTGGGGATATGACCACTATCCTCACGCAAATACAAAAAGATCAAAAGGAATACTACTCCATCCAAGCCATCCAAGCCCCACCCCAAGTTGCTCAACTTGAAGGCCCCCTTAGAATTTGTGGTTTTTGCTCTAGCACCACATATTATACCGATCAATGCCATCAAATTCAAGAGGAGTATTCCCTTGCCGTGGCCAATGTGAACTACAACAATCGTCCACCCTATCCTTCTCAAGGCCAAAGCAACTACTCTCATAGTAGTAATCAAAATCAAGGGTGGAGGGATAATGCACAAGGGAGCAATCAAAACCAAAGATGGAACAACTCTTCTTCTCACTACAACAACAACCAATCTTCATCTCAATACCACCATAACAACAACAACTACCAAGCCAACGATAATCATCACAACCAAAATAACTACACCAAATACCAAGCACCACATCATAGGCAACAATCTAACCAAACCTCTTCATCCTCCAACAATCAAGTTGTTGAACTTAGAGCTACAATAGAGAAACAAGAGGAGAATAACAAGGCTCAGTTCAATACCTTGACTGCACAATATGGTAACATGAGTGCTCAACTAGCCAATCTCACTGACATAATTTCAAATTTATCCATGTCCTCCTCCAACAACAACACCAACCAACCTTCAAACTCTTCTAACCTTCCATCCCAACCCCTTCCAAACCCCAAGGGCGGTCTCAACGCCATCAGTCTACAGTCAGGAACTACATTGGAGGAGATACCTCCTAGGGTCATGGAAGACATTCATAAGGAAGAAGTGGTTGTTGAAGCTCCACATGAAGAAGAGGAGGTAGACAAAAGGCATAAGGAAGAAGGAGTAAGATTTAAGGAACCCAAGAGGAAAGCTATAGTGGATGAGTCCATTCCTATCCTATTCCTTTCCATGGTGAAAAAGGCAAAGAAGACTCCAGAGTTTGATTTAAATATGCTTCAAGTGTTCAAGAAGGTGGAGGTCACCATCCCACTTCTTGACGCCATCCAACAGATTTCGAAGTATGCAAAATTCTTGAAGGACTTGTGTACACACAAGGATAGGATAGGTGACGTCGGGATTTCTACCAGTAAAGAAATTCATAGAAACGGTTGCGTTGTAGATATAGTTTCTAAACCGGCAAAAATCCCTTCGTACAAACGTGTTGGGTGTCACGAGTAACAAACCCCTTTTAAAAATTGTTGACCGAGTATTCAAACTTCGGGTCGTCTTCTCAAGGAACTGCGAGGAAATGTGTTCTTATTATTGGCTATAAAGGTTGTAATCGGGGTTTAGAAGGTGAAAAGCAAATAATTTAAATGACGAGTGAATTAAGTGGCAATTAAGAATAAATAATAACTGTAAAGCGACTTTTAGCAAGGTAGAGAAATTAGAGGTCCAACATAGTTATCTCTCTCAACAATAATGAAAGTTGAATCTAAACTCCACTTGGTCAACCTTTACCAGGGTAAGGGAAAGTCAAGGGACTAATTAATTTGACCTTTGAATCCTAATTATTTCCTAAAAAAAGGTTGGGATTATTTAAGTTCAGCTCAATCAGCAAGATCACGATTATCAATTGTATTGAGTTTAATAACTGTTGAGTTACTAAATTCTTAACCAGAACCAAAAGGGGAAAAAGTAAAGTTTCTGGAATAATAGTAAAAATATCCTTAGATGGGAAGCAATGGTAACTTAAGTCAAAGAGAACAATCATAAACTGAAAATACCTCAATTATCATTAATTCAAATAGAAATTCGTAACATGGAATAATTCATAAATAATAATAATCAATTCAAATGTTGGAATAAATAAAGAGAAGCAATATAATAAAATAAAATTAAACCTGGATCTAGAGTTACTCTAAAAACAAGAAGAAATCCTAAATCCTAAAAGAGAGAGAGAGAAGATCTCCCTCTCAACTAATTCTAAATCATTGAAAAGTGAAAAATATGCGAGCTCCCTCTGAATGGATGCATTCCCTTACTTCATAACCTCTGGTCTATGCCTTCTGGACTTGGATTTGGGCCAAAAAGGGCCTCAGAACTCGTTATGAGCGTTTTCTGCAATTTCTGGTGCGTGGCCTCTGTCACGCGTCCGCGTGGGTCACGCGATCGCGTCAATTGGAGCTTTTCCTTGCCACGCGGTCGCGTCAGTCATGCGACCGCGTCAGTCATGCGGCCGCGTCGCTGCTGATTCGTGCTTGGCACGCGATCGCGTCATCCATGCGATCGCGTGGATACCAGTTTCTTTAAAGCTCCGTTTTGCTTTCTCCTTCCATTTTAGTATGTTTCCTTTTTCATCCTTTAAGCCATTCTGCATTAGAAAATCTGAAACTACTCAACACACTAATCACGGCATCGAATGGAAATAAAGGTAATTAAAATAATTAATTCTAAAGCTTAGGAAACATGTTTTTCATTTACATCCCATAATAAGGAAGGGAAAGTAAAACCATGCAATTAATGTGAATAAGTAGGTGAAGGATTGTATAAATCACTCAAATTAAGCATATAAGAACTCATGAAATATGGGTTTAATAACCTCCCCACACTTAAACACTAGCATGTCCTCATGCTAAATCCAAGGTAAATAATTAAGGTTAAAGTGATGGAATGTTATGAAATGCAACCTATGCTAAATGCATCTACCTAATGAGTCATGCAATTCTAATTCATCCACTCATATATAAAGCTTACATGTAGCTAAGTTAATTCACATTCTCAAGGAGTTGTGTGTATATATATAGCCAACCCTTAAATAATAAGGTACTTTAGCAAATGAGATGGGAAAGAAAACATTGTACAAACTTGCAAAACAATTAGTAAATTTTAAGCACGGATATATCTTGATGAGTTATTGAACTCTCACTGGATTTTGTGTTTACTCTCTGGTCACTCAGTGTTTATTGGGTTTATTCACTCTATTTTTCTTTTTATTCTTAATTTCTACAGCTTTGTTTTTCATATAACCAATCAACAATTATAGAATATAGTCATACCAAAAAGTCATGAGGTCTTAATTAAGGTTGTAATGGGGCCAAGGTAAAGGTAAGGATTTATGTATATGGTTAAGTGAGCTAATAAGTGAATCCTTAATTAGACTAAGATCTCACCTAACATACATATTTAGCAAGATAAAACTTCTTCACCTATTTTCCTATAATTTCCCACTTATTGTTACATGCTCATGTTTTACTTTTTATTTTTATTCCATGTGCATTGTTTTCATTGGGGAATTTTCTTTTTTGTATCCCCTTTTATTTGGATGCTGAAAATTAAAAAAAAAATTTTTTTAATGCATATGATAATTGAATCATTTAGATTTTCTCATGAGCATGCTTCCCAAATTTTATTTTTATTCCCTTTTACTTTTCTACCTTTTGTTTCTATTACCCATGTTCCAAAAGGTTTCCCGCATTTAACTTCTATTTATAATTTTCTATCTTAAGCTAACCAAGGATTCACTTGGGATTTTATTTTGTTTTTCTGCTTAAGGCTAGTAATTTGGCTAAATAGAATAAAGGGGTTTTGAAAGGCTCAAGGGGGCTAACAAGGGTAATGTAAAAGGTAGGCTAATTTGGGGTGAGTGAGCTAAAATCAAATGATGGCCTCAATCATTCTCTTGGTATGTATCTATTCTATATTCTATAATTGGACATATAGATTAAAGCAAAGTAAAGAACATCAGAATAAAAAGAAATGTGACACACAGAAATGAAATTATGGTTTGAATGCAACCATACAATTTAAGCTCAAGACTCACAGGCTGTGTGTTCTCTAACTCAAGCACCATATATCATTCATATATTGTATGCAGGTTTAGTTAAAAATTCACATTATTCTCTTGAAAAAAAATTATTTAGGGTAGCTTTTAAAGTTTTAATGTTCCTCCTTGATGAAATATTGTCAACTAACATGTAATGCTATATATACAAGGTGTGGGTTGTTTTGATTCTGTTAAAGTTTCCAGTTTACTTCCTTTTTATATTTTTCTATTTAAACTATACTATCTTATGCTAAAAAGGGTAAACTATACTGATTAATCCACTAATAAATCAGAATTGCCAACTAAACTAAATAACTAATATAAACTAAATGGCTGAAGTATGAACTAAAGATGCAAAATGCAGAAAATAGAGTAAAATACACAAGTAGCAATGTATAAGTACTCAGAAAATAACAATAAAAGAAAAAGAGAAAAATACAGAAAAATATCCAAAATAGAAGAAAAAGTATGTAGTAGTTCACCAAAATAAACGCCAGAGATGGTGACCTCCTCACACTTAAAATGAAACATCGTCCTCGATGCGCAATCAAGCCTGGTGTGAAGGAGTGTCATCACTGGTAGGGATGGCAGCTGGGGTCTCTGTGGTGGTGGTGGGCTGGGGGTCTGGCTGCTGTGGAGGTGGGACGGACTGGAGCGGGATCTCCAGATCTGCAGCCTCTATCTGGTGTATAACCTCCTGATGCGGGGCAGCCTGCTCTGTGGCTGCCTGCTGATGAGTCTCCGCCTAGGAATGAGGCTCCTCCTCATGCTCATCCTCTTCCTCGTGCTCATCCTCTGATGGCTCTGAAGGGGTGTCGGGCTCGGAAGGGATGTCGGCACCCTGTCTGATCATCAGCTTCAGATGGGAATAGCGTCGTCTGCTGCGGCGCTCTAATCTCTTATACCGGCGCCTGTTACGGCGTTCCATCTGATCAAGCTGGCGAAATAGACAGTGCATGAGGCGATAGACCGGCTCAGAGGCGGGTGGAGGTGCAGTGGTGGCAACAGGGGCAGTTGGGGTAGCTGTGGATGAAGAGGGTCCAGCAGACGGAGGGGCTGTCTCATCAGTAGCAGTGACAGGTGGTGGTCTGTAGCCCAAAGCAAGGAAGTTCCTGCTGTGCGGGATGATCTTCCTGCAGTCTGCTGCTGGTGGTCTCTCATCGGCATCCTCCCAAGGCACATCAGCCTGACGGCCTAGCCATGTAACCAGGTAAGAAAAGGGGAGGGTGCCTCGGACGTGGGCCCTGGCCATATAATGCCGGATAAAGCGAGGCAGATAAATGTCCTTACCCTCCAGCACACACCAAAGGAGGGTGATCATGGTAGCTGGGATCTCCGTCTCGTGAGTACTCGGCATCACAAAGTTACTCAAGATCTGATGCCAAAGCCGAGCCTCATCATTTAAGTACACTCTCTTGATCCCTCTAGGCATAGTGGTGTTCTGACCCATCTCCCAAGGAACAGCAAGGTCGAGAGCTATCATTGCCTTCACAGCATCCCAGTCAAACTACATCTGGCCCATGTCCTCCTCAGCCTGTGCAAAACCATCTGGCTGATCAGACTTGGCGGGGAGCTGGAGAATGGTCTCTATGGCTTCCTCTGTGACCAGAATTAGCTTTCCTCTTAGGTTTACTGCATCAAGGGTAGTAAGGTAGTAGTTGCAATAGAATTCCCTTACCCAAGATGCATTGACCTCTGTCAGTGGTCTCTCCATCAAGAACCAGCCCCTTTGCTTGATTTGCTTAGTAGTGTACTGCTGGAGGGCCTCTGGAATCTTCAAGGTACGTTCCAGGTATAGATTTATGGAGTTTGCAAAAGCTGGGTACTTCAGTTCACAGTACCGGTTTGCAAATTTTATAGGATCATTTGCAGGAAGCAGTTGGTTAGCTTTCTCCTGCTGTGTGAAATTCTTCTCCCGCCATGATGTATCGTGCATTAGAGAAATGATGGACTGGGAGGAATCTCCTCTCTTGCGCTTGCCTTTACCTTTCCTCTGTGAAGCAGACATCCTGAAAAACAGAAAACCAGGAAATGGATAAAACAGGAAAGCAAATAGGCAATTTTAAACAAAGGAAACTCAAAGCGCTAAGAGAGAAATAAAATAAGGAAAATGAGTAAGTGAAATATGATTGAATGAATGTTAAATGGAAAGAAAATAAGCAATATGCCATGGTTAGAAAGTTAGAAGAAAGTGGAAATAATCAGAAAAGAGATTAAAAGGGTTAGTATGGTTAGGATTGGAAAAAGAAATTAGTAAATTAAAATCAGTGAGTTAGGAAGGTAAGTGGCATAGAAAAATTCCATATAACAAGGATTCACAGGTAAGAATAGAAGTACTCATAATTGAACAAGCAGTTTATGAACCAGGAAATCAAAAAGGATGAGAAGGTCTGCCATAGCATTCATGTAGTGGTTTGGGTAAAGCAGAGGGAAACAGATTTCAGAAATGCGAAACCAAAACATGAATGAAAACAAATTTTTAAAAAAAATTGGGCAGCATTCCGGCTAAAATTGGATTGTCCCGGAAAATAAACAGCAATTTAATCAGTTCATATAAATTAAAAAATCAAGCTGCATGTACATAGATATAAAATAAACATAAAAACTCAATGTAAACAGCAGCAACATACAAGAAAGCAGCATATGAAACATGATTATAGCAGCAACATATTTGCACATAGGGTAAAACAAAAGTAAGAACAGTGCAAGTAAACAGACCTAGATCTACTAACCACAGCCTAAGCTACCTAACAACCTAGAAATCCACTACAACATGCAAGTCTAGCTATCCTAATTATGAATATAAACGGAATAAAATACAGAAAATTTACGAACAGATAAAAAAATGGGTGCGTGTTGCGGAACCTGGTAAGCGGAAGGGGTGGAACAGGGAAGAAGGTGGTTGCGGCGGCGTCTGGCGCGGTGGTGGTGCACGGCGACGCGGTGGCGGCAGCGGAGGGGGCAGTGGCGGCGAGGCTTTGGGTTGGTGATAGAGGAAGGGAGGGGGGCTTGCGGGTGGGTGGCGGAGGGGTGTGCGGCTGGGGTGCCGGCGGTGGGGGGCGGTGGTCGCGGAGGCAGTGGCAGAGAGGGGGGGCTGGCCGGCGGTGGCTGGGAAGGAGAAGAAGAGAAGAGGAGAAGAGGGTTAGGGGTGAAAGGGGAGGGCTGCACGACTGATAGGGTTCGCGGGCTGGGGGGGTTATATTTTCGAATCCACGCGGCCGCGTGGGGCACGCGGTTGCGTGGCTGGGACGAGAATGGGAGTGACGTGATCGCGTGAAGTGTGCGATCGCATGAGAGGGGGGAAAGAAGGTTGATGCGATCGCATGGGTCGCGCGATCGCGTTGCTGGAATTTGTGCTAAACGCACGACTCCAGCGCCGTTTCAGCGCAACTCTCTGTCTCCTTTTTGAGGTGATGTGCAATCCATGCAACGCAATCGCGTTGCTCACGCGGTCACGTGTGGTTGGTATTGGGCAGTGACGCGATCGCATGGGGCATGCAATCGCGTGAGCCAATTTGTGCGAAACGCACAAGGGCCGCACGATTCCAGCCCAACTTTCTGTTCGTTGGATCCTTACGCCGATATATTTATCACGCGGCCGCGTGGGTCACGCGGTCGCATGGGTGGTGTTTTTCGCGATATGACACGATCGCATGGGGCATGCGGTCGCGTCGTGCAACCACTTTTTTTTTTATGCATGAAAAGTGCAAAATGCAATGACTATCATGGATGCTTATGCATGATTCTAGGTTTAATAAATAAAAATAAAAAAGAAAAATGAAAGCAATTAACAAAAAAAAAAGAAGCGACCATACCATGGTGGGTTGTCTCCCACCTATCACTTTTAGTTAAAGTCCTTAAGTTGGACATTGGAAGAGTATCCTGTTATGGTGGCTTGTGTTTAAATTCGTCCAAAAATCTCCACCAGTGCTTGGAATGCCAATAGCCTCCGGGGTCCCAAACTAGGCAGGTAAAGCTTCTGCGCAGCTTTAAACAGATATTCAGCCTCCCGGGATGACGAATGTCAGAACATAATCCATGATCCCAAGCTGTGTTTCTAGATTCGCCTCCGTTTTGATTTGTAAGTTTCCATTCGGGCGGGTTAAAGAGTAGAGTCTAACTGTGGCGACCAAACGTTCTCTGTGATCATGCAATTGAGCACGATACCAATCCGTGTACCTCGAGGTGAAGCGTGGAACCTTATTGATCCTGGTGCACCAGCTCTGAATACGAGCCATTTCCCTCTTACTTTTAAAGCCGCAGAGAGCTCTAAGTTGGCCATCTATTTCAAGCAAACCATATTCAAGTGAATAAGTAAAATTATAAGTTAAGGATTTTACCCATTTGAAGCTTGTATTGGGTGGTAACGGCCTTGGGATAGGTGTTCTTGGTGGTTCTGCAAGTTCTGTTTCCTTGTGCTCTTCTGTGAATTCTTCCACTTCCTTACAAAGATCTTCAATTGTATCTGTATCCTGGTCAAAGTCTTCTATGTCTTCCTCATCACTCGAGTCATAGATTGGAGGTTGAGAGAAATCTCCCTCCGCATAATCTTCATATTCACTTGGGAAAGATTCTTCGATCTCAGAGAATTCACTTGCGAACGCAAGCTCATCAGTAGGAGAACTAGACTTGTGACTATCATCATCAAGAAAATTTTCTTCTTGGATTATTCCGTCTGACTCTTCATAAATGACTTGCCTTGGAGATTATACGGTATCCTCCTTAGCGTCAACTGTGGCATCTTGGACGGAGTTTTCCTCAATTCTGGATTCCCAAGGAAGTTCAGCATCACCTAGATCTTCAACCAATTCAACCAACTCTTCTTCTTGAACAATGACAGCTTCTTCCACTTGTTCTAGTATGAATTCATTCTCTGTCTTGCCTACTGGAGTCTCTAGTATTTCTTTCATGCTACGCTCTTCATCGGGCTGTCCACATGGAGCTGTGGTTGATCCTTGTATATTTAAGCACCTAGTAGCCCATTGAATTAGTGCTTGCTCCAGCTGTTGAACGGTTGTTTGAAATTTAATCATTGTTTCTTTTAGGCGATCCTTTGCTTCGCGGTTTTCCAGACTTGGACATAATACAAAGGAAAGTGGTGACGATCGGGAATGATTGGATTGGTATTGGGGTAAGGAAGGATCATATGATGGCGAATGGTGAAGAGAAGCTTGTGAGTGTGGTGGTTCGAGGTTATGTTGAAAGGATGGTTCATATGCACGGGGTGGGGCTTGTTGGTAGTTACAAGGTTGTCCACCATGTCTTTCAGCTGGGTATGCACGGTAGAATGGTCTTTGTCCAGGATATCTCGGAGGGTGTTGCTGCCTAAAGGGTTGATTAGATCCTCTTGGTTCCATCCATCCTTGATTGGTCTGACCTTGATGCACATTCCTGCTGTAACTTCTATTTCCTTTAACAATATTAGAACCAAACTCAAAGCGAGAGGGGTGACAGTTCATAATAGCAAATAAAGATAAAGAGGAAAAATGAAAATAAATAAATAGGCAAAAGGAAAATATTTACAATAACCAATAATAAGGCACACGTTAGCAGTTCGCCGGCAACGGCGCCATTTTGACGTCGGGATTTCTACCAGTAAAGAAATTCATAGAAACGGTTGCGTTGTAGATATAGTTTCTAAACCGGCAAAAATCCCTTCGTACAAACGTGTTGGGTGTCACGAGTAACAAACCCCTTTTAAAAATTGTTGACCGAGTATTCAAACCTCGGGTCGTCTTCTCAAGGAACTGTGAGGAAATGTGTTCTTATTATTGGTTATAAAGGTTGTAACCGGGGTTTAGAAGGTGAAAAGCAAGTAATTTAAATGACGAGTGAATTAAGTGGCAATTAAGAATAAATAATAACTGTAAAGCGACTTTTAGCAAGGTAGAGAAATTAGAGGTCCAACATAGTTATCTCTCTCAACAATAATGAAAGTTGAATCTAAACTCCACTTGGTCAACCTTTACCAGGGTAAGGGAAAGTCAAGGGACTAATTAAGTTGACCTTTGAATCCTAATTATTTCCTAAGAAAAGGTTGGAATTATTTAAGTTCAGCTCAATCAGCAAGATCACGATTATCAATTGTATTGAGTTTAATAACTGTTGAGTTACTAAATTCTTAACCAGAACCAAAAGGGAAAAAAGTAAAGTTGCTGGAATAATAGTAAAAATATCCTTAGATGGGAAGCAATGGTAACTTAAGTCAAAGAGAACAATCATAAACTGAAAATACCTCAATTATCATTAATTCAAATAGAAATTCGTAACATGGAATAATTCATAAATAATAATAATCAATTCAAATGTTGGAATAAATAAAGAGAAGCAATATAATAAAATAAAATTAAACCTGGATCCAGAGTTACTCTAAAAATAAGAAGAAATCCTAAATCCTAAAAGAGAGAGAGAAGATCTCCCTCTCAACTAATTCTAAATCATTGAAAAGTGAAAAATATGCGAGCTCCCTCTGAATGGATGCATTCCCTCACTTCATAACCTCTGGTCTATGCCTTCTGGACTTGGATTTGGGCCAAAAAGGGCCTCAGAACTCGTTATGAGCGTTTTCTGCAATTTCTGGTGCGTGGCCTCTGTCACGCGTCCGCGTAGGTCACGCGATCGCGTCAATTGGAGCTTTTCCTTGCCACGCGGTCGCGTCAGTCATGCGACCGCGTCATGTGCGTTCTGCTTAAGGCGCGCGGTCGCGTCAGTCATGTGGCCGCGTCGCTGCTGATTCGTGCTTGGCACGCGATCGCGTCATCCATGCGATCGCGTGGATACCAGTTTCTTTAAAGCTCCGTTTTGCTTTGTCCTTCCATTTTAGTATGTTTCCTTTTTCATCCTTTAAGCCATTCTGCCTTAGAAAATCTGAAAGTACTTAACACACTAATCACGGCATCGAATGGAAATAAAGGTAATTAAAATAATTAATTCTAAAGCTTAGGAAACATGTTTTTCATTTACATCCCATAATAAGGAAGGGAAAGTAAAACCATGCAATTAATGTGAATAAGTAGGTGAAGGATTGTATAAATCACTCAAATTAAGCATAAAAGAACTCATGAAATATGGGTTTATCAATAGGTGAGTTGGAGACATTATCCTTGGGTAATTCTATTTCTTCCTTAATGAAGCCTATTCTTGAGAAGTATAGCGATCCTGGACCTTGTTTGGTGACTTGTCGTATTGGTGGAATTGCTTTTCATGACTGTATGTGTGATTTAGGGGCTTGCGTAAGCATCATGGCCTTATCTATCTTTGTGCGGTTGAATTTGGCTCCATTAAAGAGGTCGGCGGCAAAATTTGCCTTAGCCGACAAGAGCGTGATTACCGTTGTGAGAATAGCGGAGGATGTACTTGTGGCGATCAAGGATTTGGTATTTCCAGTTGACTTTTACATCCTTGAAATGCCTCCAACAGAGAATAGAAGCTCCTCCTCGGTTCTACTTGGTAGACCCTTCCTTAAGACCTCTAAATTCAAGCTAGATGCCTTCACCGGCACATATTCCTTTGAGGTCGGAGACAAAACTATCAAGTTCAATTTGGAAGAAGCCATGAAGCACCCTCCCAAAGAGCATTCTATTCTCCGATGTGATGTAATCAATGAAGTGGTAGTGAAAGTGCGAAAAGAAGACAACAACAAGTTATGCTACCCTATTGTTGAAGGAACGGATGACCAAGAGGGTGAACAAGAGGAAGTTGTTGAGGATGAACTCCGTGAGCTTGATGAAAAGGAACCTCAACTTGAGGCAAATAGTGAACTAAAACCTCTTCCATCTCATTTGAAGTATGCTTTCTTAGAGGACAACCAAAGATTTTCGGTCATTATTGCTAGTGAGCTTTCTAGAGAAGAAGAAGAAGGGAAGCTCCTAAATGTTCAAAGAAAGTACACGAAGGCAATTGGATGGAGCCTAGCCGATATTGTGGGGATTTATCCCCACAAGTGCATGCACCGTATCTTTCTCCAAGAGGGAGCTCGGCCGGTGATGAGAGATACTTTTGCGTGGTCTCGAAATTTGCGGATAAATCCTTGTTGCAAGTATAGTTTCTAAACCTTCAAAAGTCCTTTCATACAAAAGTTTTGGTTGTCACAAGTAACAAAATCCTAAATAAATTGATAACCGAAGTATTCAAACCTCGGGTCGTCTTCTCAAGGAACTGCAGGGAAGTATGTTCTTATTATTGGTTATGGAGATTGTAAATTGAGGTTTTGAGAATGATGAGTGAATAGTTTAATTAGCGAATAAAGTAAATGAAGAACAAGCAATTTAAATGGCAAGTAAAATAAGTAAATGACTGTAAATAAACTTTTGGCAAGGTATGAGAAACTAGAGGTCCTATCCTGGCTATCCTTATCAATGATGATGAGAATTGAATCTTAATTCCGCTTTGTTAACCTTTACTAAGATAAAGGAAGGTCAAGGGATTAATTGGATTGATCTTCGGATCCTATTTTATTTTCTAAGAAAAGATTAGGATTCTTGAAGCTCAATTCAATTAACAAAGATAACAATTATCAAGCATGTTTGAGTTTGATAACTCCTGAGTTACTGATTTCTTAACCAAAACCAAAAGGAGAAAAGTAAATCTACTGGAATAAGAATGTCTTCAGATTGGGAATAATTGTAACTAATAAATAAAAGAAAGCAATATTAACTGAAATACCTCAAATAACATTAATCCAAAATAATAATCTGTAACATGGAAGAATTCATAAATTAAATTGCAAAAGTAAATAATCAACTAAAGTAGTGAATAAAAGTAAAAGAGAAGCTTGAAGTAAAGGAACATTAAACCTGGGATCGAGAGTTACTTCTGAATTAAGAGAAATCCTAAATCATAATCCTAAGAGAGAGGAGAGAACCTCTCTCCAAACTAAATCTAACTCATGAAAACTAAACTAAAGTCATCTCTCTATGAATGGATGCATTCCCTCACTTCATAACCTCTGGTCTATGCCTTCTGAACTTGGATTTGGGCCAAAAAGGGCTTCAGAAATTGCTGGGAGCGTTTTCTGCAATTTCTGCTGCGTGGCCTCTGTAACGCGTCCGCGTGGGTCACGCGGTCACGTCATTCGGAGCTTTTCTTGTCACGCGATCGCGTCAGTCATGCGGCCGCGTCGCTATTGATTCGCGCTTGGCGTGCGTCCGCATCGCCCATGCGATCGCGTTGATGCCAGTTTCTTTAGAAACTCCGTTTTGTGCTTTCCTTCCATTTTTGTATATTTTCTTTCCATCCTTTAAGTCATTCCTTACTTAGAAGATCTGAAACTACTCAACACACTAGTCACGGCATCGAATGGAATTAAAGGTAATTAAAATAATTAGTTTTAAAGCATAGGAAACATGTTTTTCACATACATCACATAATGAGGAAGGGAAAGTAAAACTATGCAATTAAATGAATAAGTGGGTGAAGGATTGAATAAATCACTCAAACTAAGCACAAAATATATCATAAAATATGGGTTTATCAACCTCCCCACACTTAAACAATAGCATGTCCTCATGCTAAATCCAAGGTGAAAAGTAAGGTTAAAGTGATGGAATGTCATGTAATGCAATCTAATCTAAATGCAACTACCTAAATGAATGATGCATCATGCAATTCTAATTTTTATTCACTTGTATATAAAGCTTGCATGTAGTTAAATTAATTCACATTCTCAAGGAGTCATGTATATATATAGCGAAACCTTAGATAGTGATAAAGTGCCTTTACAATTGAAATGGGAGAGAAAAGCATTTTATAAACTTTGCAAGACAATTAATAATTTAAACAGAGATAAATGTTAATGAGCTATTGAACCCTCACTGGATTTTGTGTTTACTCTCTAATCACTCAGTGTTTATTGGGTTAATCACTCTATTCTTATTTTTTTTATTCTTACTTTCTATAACTTTGTTCTTCATCTAACCAATCAACAATCATAGAATATAGTCATACCAAAAATCATGAGGTCTTTAAGTAAGGTTGTAATGGGGCCAAGGTAAAGGTAAAGGTAAAGGTAAGGGTATATGTATAAGGCTGAGTGAGATAATAAGTGAATCCTTAATTAGACTAAGATCTCACCTAACATACATACTTTCTAAATCAAAGCTTCTTTACCTATTTTCCATATTTTCTCACTTTTGATGTTACATGCTCATATCTCAATGTTTATTTTTATCCCATGTGCATTGCTTTATTTCACAATTGGGGAATTCTTTTTGTGTCCCCTTTATTCAAATACTGAAAAATAAAATCTTCTTTCTTTCTTTTTTTTTATTGCACATGGTAATTCAATTATTTTGATTTTACATGAGCATGCTTCCCAAAAATTCTTATTTTGAATTATTTTAATTCTTTTCTACCCTTTTGTTTTTATCATCCATGTTCCCAATAGGTTTTCCCACATTTAAACTATACATAATTTTCTATCTTAAGCTAACCAAGGATTCAACTTGGGATTTTATTTTGTTTTTCTGCTTAAGGCTAGTAATATGGCTAATAGAATAAAAGGGGATTTAAAGGCTCAAGGGGGCTAACAAGGGTGATGTAAAGGGTAGGCTATTTTGGGATAAGTGAGCTAAAATCAAATAATGGCCTCAATCACTCTCTTGGTATGTATTTCTAATCTATAATCGGACATATAGATTAAAACAAAGTAAAGAATACCAGAATATAAAAGAAGGGCGGAACACACAGGAATAAAAATTATGGTTTGAATGTAACCATACAATTAAGCTCAAAACTCACAGGCTATGTGTTCTCTAGCTCAAAAATCATTTATCAATTATGTATGTCATGCAGGTTTAGTTAAAAATTCCCATTATTCTCAATATAAAACTTAAGGTGGCTTTAAAGTTCTAGTGTTTCTCCTTGATGAAATGTTATTAACTAACTAACATGTAATGCTATATGTACAAAGTGTGTGGATTGTTTTGATTCTGTTAAAGTCTCTAGTTTACTTCCTTTTTCTTTTCAATCTTTTCCAAGCTATCTTATGCTAAAAAAAGGGTAAACTATACTAATCAATCCACAATTTCTTTAACTAATAAGTTAGAATTGCAACTAAACTAAGTGGCTAAAATATGAACTAAAAATGCAAAATGCAGAAATAGAGTATAAATACATGAAAATAGCAATGTATAAGTACTGCAAAATAGAAATAAAAAGAAAAATACAGAAAAATAGCAAAATAAATAAAAAGAGTATGTAGTGGTTCACCAAAAAAAAGAACGCCAGAGATGGCGACCTCCCCACACTTAAAATGTAGCATCGTCCCTGATGCTCAGTCAAGCAGGGTGTGAAGGGGTGTCATCACTGGAAGGGTGGGTAGCTGGGGTATCTGTGGTGGTGATCTGAGGGTCTGACTGCTGTGGAGGAGGTGCTGACTGGATAGGGATCTCAGGGTCTACAGCCTGAATCTGGGGCGGAGCCTCCTGATAGTGTGCTGCCTGCTGGGTGCCTGCCTGCTCTGCCTCCTACTGTGGGTGGGTCTCTGCCTCGGGCACATCCGCCTCCTCCTCAGATGCCTCGGATGGTGTGTCAGGCTCGGAGGGGATGTCGCCAGATCGTATCATCAGCTTTAGGTGCTCATAGCGTCGCTTGTTGCGACGCTCCATCTGGTCAAGCCGTCGGAACAAGCGGTGCACTAGATGATAGATGGACTCTGGGGCAGGTGGAGGGGCAGTGGGGGTGGCAGGGGTAGTTGGGGCGGCTGTAGAGGAAGAGGGGCCGGCAGATGGTGAGGCTGTATCAGCAGAAGCAGTGAGGAACGGAGGTCTGTAGCCCAAAGCCAGGAAGTTCCTGCTGTGAGGGATAATCTTCTTACATTCTGTAGCAGGTGGCTTTTCATCAGCATCCTCACAAGGCACGTCAGCTCGACGGCCTAGCTGTGTGATCAAATATGGAAAGGGAAGAGTGCCTCGGACGTGGACCCTGGCCGTGTAGAACCGGATAAAGCATGGCAGGTACAGGTCCTTACCCTCCATCACACACCATAGGAGGGTGATCATAGCGGCTGGTATCTCAGTCTCGTGAGTACTCGGCATAATGAAGTTGCTAAGTATCTGATGCCATAGCTGAGCCTCATCATTCAGGTAAATGCGCTTGATTCCCTTTGGCATGGTGGTGTTCTGACCCATAATCCAAGGAACTGTCGGGTCAAGGGCTTTCCGGGCCTTGACTGCATCCCAATCAAATCGCATAAAGCGCATGTCTTCCTCAGCTTTCTGATAACCATCCAGCTGATCAGTCTTAGGCAGAAGCTTCAAAACATCTTCAATGGCCTCTTCAGTAACCAGAATCTGCTTCCCTCTGAGGTTCACTGCATCTAGGGAAGTCTTGAAGTAATTGCAGTAGAATTCTCTAACCCAAGATGCATTGACCTCAGTCAAAGGTCTCTCCAGGAAGAACCAACCTCTTTGTTTGATTTGCGTAGAGGTGTATTGCTGGAGTTCTTCTGGGATCTTCAGAGTCCTCTCTAGGTATAGGTTCTTGGAGGTTGCAAACACCGGATACCTCATCTCACAGTATCGGTTTGCAAACTTTACTGGATCAGTAGTAGGGATTAGCTGGTTGGCCTTCTCCTGCGGGGTAAAATTTTTCTCCCGCAAGGAGGCATCATGCATAAGATCAATGATAGACATAGAGGCTTCTCCTCTTTTCCGTTTGCCAGTTGTTGCCTTTCCTTTCCCTTTTCTGTGGGAGTCTGACATCCTGAAAAATAGAATTCAAGGATATAATAAAAACAGGAAAACAAGGAGGCAATTAACAAAAGAAGCACATAGTGGCAAAAGAGCAGGAGAGTAATGAATGTGAGCCAAGTAAATGTGCATTAAGGATTGAATAGGAGTTAAAAGTTAGAAAAGAAGAATTTACAATCCAAAATGGAATAGAATTCATGTGAAATAGAAAAATAAACATCATGCCTTGGTTAGAATGTTAAGAGAAAGTGAAAAAAAATTAGAAAAGAAGTTTTTGAAAGGTTAGGTTGGTTAGAATTGAGAAAGAGTTTAGGAGGTGAAAATTAGTGAGTTAGTAGAAGTGGGTTAAAGTAAGTGGCATAATGAAAATATTCCAAGTAACAAGTATTCAGAGTTAGAAGCGATAAGTAACTCATATCCAAACAAGTAAAACAGTTTGATGATGATTCAAATAGATACAGAGAAAGCAGAAATTTGGAATCAAACATCAAAAATGCAGTGTAGGAACCAGGAAATCAAAAAGGATAAGAAAACTTGCCCGGGCATTCATGAATGGTTTGGTTAAAGCAGAGTAAAACAGATTTCAAAATGGCAAAACCAAAACATGAATGGAAATATTTTACAGAAATTTGGGCAGCATTCCGGCTAAAATTGGATTGTCCCGGAAAATAAACAGCAGTCAAATAGTTCATATGAATCAAAATTAAAGCTGTACTTACATATAAGGAATATAAACATGAAAATTCAGAGTAAAGAGCAGCATGAAACAAGAAATTATATCATATGAAGAAAACTAACAGCACAGCATCAGCAGAATTGCGAAAATAAAGAAACAAAAAACAAGAACAGTGCAATTAAACAGACCTAAATCCACTAACCACATCCTAGGCTACCTAACATCCTAAAATCCACTACAACATGCATATCTAACTAGCCTAAAGATAAACAATAATAGAAAAGAAAAATAGGAACCAACAACGAAAGGATAAAAGGGTGGCATTCGGCGGAACCTGGTAGGCGAACTAGGGAGAATGGGCAGAAAGGTGGCTGGGGGTGGTGGTGACGGCGTCTGGCGCGGCGGAGAAGGGCGGCGCGGCGGCGGTGATGCTGTTCGGAGGGGCAGGGAGGGAAAGGAGGGGTAATGGGAGTAGGGGGGAGAGGGGAAGGGGTGGGTGGCAGATGGGGGGGCGCGGATGGGTTGGGCCGGCGGCGGTGGATGGTGGTCGTGGAAGGGGGGCAGTGGCGTTGGAGGGAGGGAGGAGAAGGAAGAAGAAGAAAGAAGGGGGAAGGAGGAAGGGGGTGGGTGGCGGCGGGTTCTGGGTGGTCGGCGGTGGCGTGGTGGTGGCTGGGTGGTGATGGTTGGATTGGAGGAGAAGAGAGGGAGAAGAAAGGTTTGGGGGGCGTGGCTGGGGGGTTATAAATTTGAATCCACGCCGCCGCGTGGGGGACGCGGTCGCGTGGCTGGAGCGAAAAAATGGTGCGACGCGATTGCATAAATGACGCGATCACGTGGAGGGCAAAAAGAGTAAATGACGCGATCGCCCAGGGCATGCGATCGCGTCGCTGGAATTTGTGCTAAACGCACAAATCCAGCGTCGTTTCAGCACAACTCTCTGTCTCCTTTTGGGGTGTGGTGCAATCCATGCGACGCGATCGCGTCGCTCACGCGATCGCGTGGGATTGGTATTGTGCAAGTGACGCAATCGCATGAGTGACGCGATCGCGTGGGTCAATTGTGCGAAACGCACAATGGCCGCACGATTGATGAGCGGATAATTTATACGCTTTTGGCATTATTTTTACTTAGTTTTTAGTATGATTTAGTTAGTTTTTAGTATATTTTTATTAGTTTTTAATTAAAAATCACATTTCTGGACTTTACTATGAGTTTGTGTGTTTTTCTGTGATTTCAAGTATTTTCTGGCTGAAATTGAGGGAGCTGAGCAAAAATCTGATTCAGGCTGAAAAAGGACTGCTGATGCTGTTGGATTCTGACCTCCCTGCACTCAAAATGGATTTTCTGGAGCTACAAAACTCCAAATGGCACGCTCTCAATTGCGTTGGAAAGTAGACATTCAGGGCTTTCCAGAAATATATAATAGTTCATACTTTGCTCAAGGATAGATGATGTAAACTGGCGTTCAACGCCAGTTCCATGTTGCAGTCTGGCGTCCAGCGCCAGAAACAAGTTACAAGTTGGAGTTCAACGCCAGAAACAGGTTACAACCTGGCGTTGAATGCCCAAAACAGCCCAGGCACGTGAGAAGCTTAAGTCTCAGCCCCAGCACACACCAAGTGGACCCCAGAAGTGGATTTCTGCACTATCTATCATAGTTTACTCATTTTCTGTAAACCTAGGTTACTAGTTTAGTATTTAAACAAATTTTAGAGATTTATTTGGTACCTCATGACATTTTTAGATCTGAACTTTGTACTCTTTGACGGCATGAGTCTCTAAACTCCATTGTTGGGGGTGAGGAGCTCTGCAGCATCTTGATGAATTAATGCAATTATCTCTGTTTTCCATTCAAACACGCTTGTTCCTATCTAAGATGTTCATTCGCGCTTCACTATGAAGAAGGTGATGATCCGTGACACTCATCACCTTCCTCAATCCATGAACATGTGCCTGACAACCACCTCCGTTCTACATCAGATTGAATGAGTATCTCTTAGATTTCTTAATCAGAATCTTCGAAGCTAGAATTGATGGCGGCATTCATGAGAATCCGGAAAGTCTAAACCTTGTCTGTGGTATTCCAAGTAGGATTCAAGGATTGAATGGCTGTGACGAGCTTCAAACTCGCGATTGTTGGGCATAGTGACAGACGCAAAAGAATCAAGGGATTCTATTCCGACATGATCGAGAACCAACAGATGATTAGCCGTGCTGTGACAGAGCATTTGGACCATTTTCACTGAGAGGACGGGAAGTAGCCATTGACAACGGTGACACCTTACATACAGCTTGCCATGGAAGGAGCCTTGCGTGTGTGAAGAGGAGTACAAGAGAAAAACTGAAATAAAGAAGACAAAGCATCTCCAAAATCCCAACATATTCTCCATTATTGCACAATAAGTATTTATATTTATGCCCTTTGACTCTTTACAATTGAAGTTGAAAAACACTGTTGTTGGCATCCTGACTAAGAATAATAAGATAACCATAGCTTGCTTCAAACCAACAATCTCCGTGGGATTCGACCCTTACTCACGTAAGGTATTACTTGGACGACCCAGTGCACTTGCTGGTTAGTGGTACTAGTTGTGAAAAGTGTGATTTACAATTCGTGCACCAAGTTTTTGGCACCGTTGCCGGGGATTGTTTGAGTTTGAACAACTGACGGTGAATCTTGTTGCTTAGATTAGGAAAAATTTTTCTTTTTGGTTTAGAGTCTTCTAATATTGTTTTTGGTTAAAATTCTAGAATCCTTTTTTTTTTTTTCAAAAAAAATTTTTCGAAAATTATATTTTTATAATTGAATTTTTTTTCTTGTTTGATCTTTAGTTTTTCTTGTTTTGTGATTTTTCTTGTTTTTCTTGTGCCTTTTCAAAACATTAGTTTTCAAAAAAAAATAAATTTTTCATTCTTAGTTATTTAAAAATACTTCTTCAAAACAAGTGTTACATTTATAACTCAGTTGGCTAGAGCGTTAGTCTGTGTTCTTGGCAATTGGGTCAGAATCTTTTATATTCTTTTCAAAATCTTCTTTTTCAAAAATAATTTTTCTATCAAATCTTGTGCCAAACTTTAAGTTTGGTGTTTTCTTGTTGATTTTTCTTTGTTTTTCGAAAATTTTATTTTGGTTTACAAAAAATTTTAAGTTTGGTGTTCTTTCTTCATGTTCTTGTGTTCTTGTGAGTCTTCAAAGTGTTCTTGAGTTTTCCTTGTGTCTTGATCTTAAAATTTTTAAGTTTGGTGTTCCTTGGTGTTTTTCCTCCAAAATTTTCGAAAACAAGGAGAATTAGATCTAAAAATTTTAAATCTTGTGCTATCTTATTGTTTTTCTCTTTCCTCTTTAAATTCAAAAATATCTTTTCTCTCTATTTTAAAACAAATTTTCGAAATTTATTTTTAAAATTCAGATTTTTATTTCAAAATTTAAAATCTTTTTCAAATCATATCTTTTTCAAAACTCCATAACCATTTTTTTTTTCTTTTTTTTCTTTTCCCTCTCTCCATTTTTCGAAAATCTTCATACATTTTTATTTATTTTATTTTAAATTATTTTATTTTCGAAATAAATAATAATTAAATAAATAAAAATAATTTTTTTATTTTACATCATCTTCCTTTCTCCATCATGGATCTAAGTGGAAATGAACAGTCCAGAAGGACTCTGGGGTCATATGCTAACCCCTCTACTGCTTCATATTGGGAGTAGTATCAGTATACCCTCCATTGGAGTCAGTAACTTTGAGTTGAATCCTCAGCTCATTATCATGGTGCAGGAAAGTTGCCAGTATTCCGATCTTCCACAGGAAGAACCTACAGAGTTTCTGGCACATTTTTTACAAATTGCTGACACAGTACATGATAAGGAAGTAGATCAGGATGTCTACAGATTATTACTATTTCCATTTGCTGTAAAAGACCAAGCCAAGAGGTGGTTAAATAACCAACCTAAGGCTAGCATAAAGACATGGAAACAGCTGACAGAGAAATTCTTGAATCAATACTTTCCTCCAAAACGGATGACACAGCTAAGGCTGGACATCCAAGGCTTTAAACAAGGAGATAATGAACCTCTTTATGATGCCTAGGAGAGATATAGAGATGCTAAGAAAATGCCCCTCTGAGATGTTTTCAGAGTGGGTTCAGCTAGACATCTTCTATTATGGGCTTACAGAAAGAGCTCAGATGTCTCTAGACTACTCAGCTGGTGGATCTATCCACATGAGGAAGACAATTGAAGAAGCTCAAGAGCTCATTGATACAGTTGCCAGAAATCAGCATCTGTACTTAAGCAGCGAACCTTCCATGAAAGAAGAGGCTAAAACAGTGACTACTGAACTCAGTCCTGCTAAACAAGCTACTGAATTCAATCAGCAATTGGATTTTCTAACAAAACAGTTAGCCGAATTCAAGGAGAGACTACAAGAGACAAGGATGGCTGATATAAATATGGAAGAACAATTAAAGCACACAAAGCAGCAGCTGTCAAAACAAATAACAAAAGAATGCCAAGCAGTTCAATTAAGAAGTGGGAAAATATTAAATACCCCACCTCAAGGCAGCAGGAAGCCAAGAAAGGAGCAAACTACCCAAATTCCATCTGAGGACAGTAAGAGCCCAGGGAAAAATAATTCTGGCGCTAAAACGCCAGAAATTGGGTGGAAGGCTGGCGCTGAACGGCCAAACCATGCTCAGGACTGGCGTTCAACGCCAGAAACAAGCAAGGAACTGGCATTGAACGCCCAAAGGAAGCACAGTTCTGGCATTCAAACACCAGGAACAGATGAGGAGTTGGCATCTAATGCCACTCCAGCTTCCAACCCTGGCTTTCAAATGCCAGTGAGGGATCAGACACCTGCAAGTGCTGATAATAAATCCCTCAAGAAGGCTTCTCAACCTACCTCTGTAGGAAATAAACCTGCAGCAACTAAGGTTGAGGAATACAAAGCCAAGATGCCTTATCCTCAAAAACTCCACAAAGAGGAGCAGGATAAGCAATTTGCCCGCTTTGCAGACTATCTCAGGACTCTTGAAATAAAGATTCCGTTTGCAGAGGCACTTGAGCAAATACCCTCTTATGCCAAGTTCATGAAAGATATCTTGAGTCATAAGAAGGATTAGAGAGAAACTGAAAGGGTTCTCCTCACTGAAGAATGCAGTGCAGTCATTTTGAAAAGCTTCCCAGAAAAGCTTAAAGATCCCGGGAGCTTTATGATACCATGCATATTAGAGGGTAACTGCAATAAGACAGCTCTATGTGATATTGGGGCAAGCATCAACCTAATCCCTGCATCCACTATCAGAAAGCTTGGCTTGACTGAAGAGGTCAAACCAACCCGGATCTGTCTTCAACTTGCTGATGGCTCCATTAAATACCCATCAGGCATAATTGAGGACATGATTGTCAAGGTTGGGCCATTTGCCTTCCCTACTGACTTTGTAGTGCTGGAAATGGAGGAGCACAAGAGTGCAACTCTCATTCTAGAAAGACCATTCCTAGCAACTAGACGAAATCTCATTTACATCCAAAAAGGGGAGATAACCCTGAGAGTCAATGAGGATGAGTTTAAGTTGAATGTTGTCAAAGCTATGCAACATCCAGACACATCAGACGACTGCTTGGGCGTTGATATTATTGACTCCCTGATGGAAGAGGTCCATATGACTGAGAGTCTCGAATCAGAGCTAGAGGACATTTTTAAAGATGTTCAGCCTGATCTGGAGGAACCAGAAGAAATAAAAGAACCTCTGAAAACTCCTCAGGAAGAGGAGAAACCTCCTAAACCCGAGCTCAAACCACTACCACCATCCCTGAAATATGCATTTCTGGGAGAAGGTGACACTTTTCCTGTAATCATAAGCTCTGCTTTAGGGCCACATGAAGAGAAAGCACTAATTCAGGTGCTAAGGACACACAAGACAGCTCTTGGGTGGTCCATAAGTGATCTTAAGGGCATTAGCCCAGCCAGATGCATGCACAAGATCCTATTAGAGGATGATGCTAAGCCAGTGGTTCAACGACAGAGGCGGCTAAATCCTGCCATGAAGGAGGTGGTGCAGAAAGAGGTCACTAAGTTACTAGAGGCTGGGATTATCTATCCTATTTCTGATAGCCCCTGGGTGAGCCCTGTCCATGTTGTCCCTAAGAAGGGAGGAATGACAGTGGTTCATAATGAAAAGAATGAACTGGTTCCTACAAGAATAATTACAGGGTGGCGTATGTGTATTGACTACAGAAGGCTCAATACAGCCACCAGGAAGGATCATTTTCCTTTACCATTCATGGACCAGATGCTAGAGAGACTAGCAGGTCATGAATATTACTGCTTTTTGGATGGCTATTCCGGTTACAACCAAATTGCAGTAGATCCTCAGGACCAAGAGAAAACATCATTCACATGTCCTTCTGGAGTGTTTGCCTACAGAAGGATGCCTTTTGGTCTGTGTAATGCACCTGCAACCTTTCAGAGGTGCATGCTCTCTATCTTCTCTGATATGGTAGAAAAGTTTCTGGAAGTCTTCATGGATGACTTTTCAGTATTTGGAGACTCATTCAGCTCCTGCCTTAACCATTTAGCACTTGTTCTGAAAAGATGCCAAGAGACCAACCTAGTTTTAAACTGGGAAAAATGTCACTTTATGGTGACTGAAGGGATTGTCCTTGGGCATAAAATTTCAAACAAGGGAATAGAGGTGGATCAAGCTAAAGTTAAAGTAATTGAAAAATTACCACCACCTGCCAATGTTAAGGCAATCAGAAGCTTTCTGGGGCATGCAGGATTCTATAGGAGGTTTATAAAGGATTTTTCAAAAATTGCAAAACCTCTGAGCAATCTGCTAGCTGCTGACACGCCATTTGTGTTTGACACAAAGTGTCTGCAGGCGTTTGAGACCCTGAAAGCTAAGCTGGTCACAGCACAAGTTATTGCTGCACCAGACTGGACATTACCATTCGAACTAATGTGTGATGCCAGTGACCATACCATTGATGCAGTATTGGGACAGAGGCATAACAAGCTTCTGCATGTCATTTATTATGCTAGCAGTGTTTTAAATGATGCCCAGAAAAATTACACAACCACAGAAAAAGAATTACTTGCAGTGGTTTATGCCATTGACAAGTTTAGATCCTACTTAGTAGGATCAAAAGTGATTGTGTACACTGATCATGCTACTCTTAAATATCTACTCACAAAGCAGGATTCAAAGCCCAGGCTCATAAGATGGGTGTTACTTCTGCAAGAGTTTGATATAGAAATAAGAGACAGAAAAGGGACAAAGAATCAAGTAGCTGATCACCTGTCCCGGATAGAACCAGTAGCAAGAGCATCCCTCCCTCCTACTGAGATCTCTGAAACCTTTCCAGATGAGCAATTGTTTACTATTCAGGAAGCTCTGTGGTTTGAAGACATTGCAAACTATAAGACACAAGGTTCTCCTTCTGTAACCATGGAGAGGAAGCATGAAAAGCTTCTCTCACTGCAGAGTCAACCAAAGCCCCCACAGTCAAACTCTAAGTTTGGTGTTGGGAGGCCACAACTAAACTCTAAGTTTGGTGTTGGGAGGTCCCAACCTTGCTCTGATTATCTGTGAGGCTCCATAAGAGCTCACTGTCAAGCTATTGACATTAAAGAAGCGCTTGTTGGGAGGCAACCCAATGTTATTTAATTATATCTATTTATTTTCCATTCTATTTTATGTTTTCTTTAGGTTGATGATCATGTGAAGTCACAAAAACAAATGGAAAATCAAAAACAGAATGAAAAACAGCATGAAAAACAGCACACCCCAGAGGAAGATCATTCTGGCGTTTAAGCGCCAGAAACAAGCATCTGTCTGGTGTTTAACGCCAGAAACAAGCACCAAGCTGGTGTTTAACGCCAGAAACAAGCATTAGTCTGGCATTAAACGCTAGAAACAGGCTACATTTGGGCGTTTAGCGCCAGAAACAGGCAGCGGTCTGGCGTTAAACGCCAGGATTGCACAATAAGGGCATTTTGTACGCCTAATTGGAGCAGGGATGCTAAATCCTTGACCCCACTGGATCTGTGGACCCCACAGGATCCCCACCTATCTCACCATTCAAATTCAAACCATTTCCCTCCCAAACCCACCCATTCACACACTTCCATCTCCTCCATCTTCTCCACTTCTTTCTTCTTTTGCTCGAGGACGAGCAAACCTTTTAAGTTTGGTGTGGTAGAGCAATTGACTGCAGATCAAAGAGCTATGAGGAAAGAGCAACAAAGGCAAGGAAGAGACATAGAGGAGCTCAAGAGCACCATTGGTTCTTCAAGAAGAGGAAGACGCCACCCTCATTAAGGTGGACCTATTCCTTAATCTCCTTGTTCTTATTTTCCTGTTTTTCGTTTACTATGCTTCATGTTTAATTATGTTTGTGTCTTTACTATATGATCACTAGTATCTAAGTGTCTATGTCTTAAAGATATGAATGTCCTATGAATCCATCACCTTTCTTAAATGAAAATTGTTTTCTGAAAAAGAAAAAGAAGTACATGAATTTAGAATTTTAAAATAGTTTAATTATTTTGATGTGGTGGCAATACTTTTCGTTTTCTGAATGAATGCTTGAACAGTGTATATGTCTTTTGAATTTGTTGCTTATGAATGTTAAAATTATTGGCTCTTGAAAGAATGATGAAAAAGGAAAAATGTTATTTGATAATCTGAAAAATCATAAAAATGATTCTTGAAGCAAGAAAAAGCATTGAAGAACAAAGCTTACAGAAAAAAAAATGTGAAAAAAAAAGAGAGCAAGAAAAAGAAAAAGCAAGCAGAAAAAGCCAAAAGCTATTTAAACCAAAAGGCAAGAGCAAAAAGCCAATAGCCCTTAAAACCAAAAGGAAAGGGTAATAAAAAGGATCCAAGGCTTTGAGCATCAGTGGATAGGAGGGCCTAAAGGAATAAAATTCTGGCCTTAGCGGCTAAACCAAGCTGTCCCTAACCATGTGCTTGTGGCGTGAAGGTGTCAAGTGAAAACTTGAGACTGGGCGGTTAAAGTCGAGGTGCAAAGCAAAAAAAAACAGAGTGTGCTTAAGAACCCTAGACACCTCTAATTGGGGACTTTAGCAAAGCTGAGTCACAATCTGAAAAGGTTCACCCAGTTATGTGTCTGTGGCATGTATGTATCCGGTGGTAATACTAGAAAACAGAGTGCTTAGGGCCACGGCCAAGACTCATAAAGTAGCTGTGTTCAAGAATCAACATAATGAACTAGGAGAATCAATAACACTATCTGAATTCTGAGTTCCTATAGATACCAATCATTCTGAACTTCAAAGGATAAAGTGAGATGCCAAAACTGTTCAGAAGCAAAAAGCTAATAGCCCCGCTCATCTAATTAAGACTGATCTTCATAGATATTTTTGGAATTCATTGTATATTCTCTTCTTTTTATCCTACTTTATTTTTAGTTGCTTGGGGACAAGCAACAATTTAAGTTTGGTGTTGTGATGAGCGGATAATTTATACGCTTTTTGGCATTGTTTTTACTTAGTTTTTAGTATGATTTAGTTGGTTTTTAGTATATTTTTATTAGTTTTTAATTAAAAATCACATTTCTGGACTTTACTATGAGTTTGTGTGTTTTTCTGTGATTTCAGGTATTTTCTGGCTGAAATTGAGGGAGCTGAGCAAAAATCTGATTCAGGCTGAAAAAGGATTGCTGATGCTGTTAGATTCTGACCTCCCTGCACTCAAAGTGGATTTTCTGGAGCTTCAGAACTCCAAATGGCGCTCTCTCAGTTGCGTTGGAAAGTAGACATCCAGGGCTTTCCAAAATTATATAATAGTCCATACTTTGCTTAAGGATAGATGATGTAAACTGGCGTTCAACGCCAGTTCTATGTTGTAGTCTGGCGTCCAGCGCCAGAAACAAGTTACAAGTTGGAGTTCAACGCCAGAAACAGGTTACAACCTGTCGTTGAACGCCCAAAACAGCCCAGGCACGTGAGAAGCTTAAGTCTCAACCCCAGCACACACCAAGTGGGCCCCAGAAGTGGATTTCTGCATTATCTATCATAGTTTACTCATTTTCTGTAAACCTAGGTTACTAGTTTAGTATTTAAACAACTTTTAGAGATTTATTTGGTACCTCATGACATTTTTAGATCTGAACTTTGTACTCTTTGACGGCATAAGTCTCTAAACTCCATTGTTGGGGGTGAGGAGCTCTGCAGCGTCTTGATGAATTAATGCAATTATCTCTGTTTTCTATTCAAACACGCTTGTTGCTATCTAAGATGTTCATTCGCGCTTCACTATGAAGAAGGTGATGATCCATGACACTCATCACCTTCCTCAATCCATGAACATGTGCCTGACAACCACCTCCGTTCTACATCAGATTGAATGAGTATCTCTTAGATTTCTTAATCAGAATCTTCGTGGTATAAGCTAGAATTGATGGCGGCATTCATGAGAATCCGGAAAGTCTAAACCTTGTCTGTGGTATTCCGAGTAGGATTCAAGGATTGAATGGCTGTGACGAGCTTCAAACTCGCGATTGTTGGGCGTAGTGACAGATGCAAAAGAATCAAGGGATTCTATTCCGACATGATCGAGAACCAACAGATGATTAGCCGTGCTGTGACAGAGCATTTGGACCATTTTCACTGAGAGGACGGGAAGTAGCCATTGACAACGGTGACACCTTACATACAGCTTGCCATGGAAGGAGCCTTGCGTGTGTGAAGAGGAGTATAAGAGAAATACTGAAATAAAGAAGACAAAGCATCTCCAAAACCCCAACATATTCTCCATCATTGCACAATAAGTATTTATATTTATGCCCTTTGACTCTTTACAATTGAAGTTGAAAAACACTGTTGTTGGCATCCTGACTAAGAATAATAAGATAACCATAGCTTGCTTCAAACCAACAATCTCCGTGGGATTCGACCCTTACTCACGTAAGGTATTACTTGGACGACCCAGTGCACTTGCTGGTTAGTGGTACTAGTTGTGAAAAGTGTGATTCACAATTCGTGCACCAACGATTCCAGCCTAACTTTCTGGACGTTGGATCTTTACGCCGATCTCCAGGTCACGCGGCCTCGTGGATGACGCGGTCGCATGGGTAATGTTTTACGCCATTTGACGCGATCGCATGGATGATGCGGTCGCGTGGAGCACCTTCTCTCTTTTTTTTATGCAGTATGCAGAATGCAATGATTAATATGAATGCGATGCAAAATTTCAGGTTCAATATTATAAAATAAAATAACACTTGAAAACAAAAAAAACAAAATAAAAATTGAAAAATGAACGATCATACCATGGTGGGTTGTCTCCCACCTAGCACTTTTAGTTAAAGTCCTTAAGTTGGACATTGGAGGAGCTTCCTGTTATGGCGGCTTATACTTAAATTCATCCAGAAATCTTCACCAATGCTTGGAATGCCAATAGCCTCCGGGGTCCCAAACTAGGCATGTGAAGCTTCTGGGCAGCTTCAAACAGATTCTCAGACTCCCGGGGTGACGAATGTTAGCATAGATTCCAGGATCCCAAACTTTGCTTTTAAATCCGCCTTCGTCTTGATCTATACTTTTCCATCTGGGCGGTTTAGAGATTAGATTGTCACCAGGATAACCAAACGTTTTCCGAGATCCATCTGGTTGATCATGATGCCAATCCGTGCACTTCAAGTTGAAGCGTGGAACCTTATCGAACCTTGTGCACCAGCTCTGAGTACGAGCCATTTCCCTTTTACTCTTAAAGCCACAGAGAGCTCTAAGCTGGCCATCTGTTTCAAGCAAACCATATTCAAGTGGAAAAATACAGTTAAAAGTTAAGGATTGTACCCACTTGAAGCTTGTATTGGGTGGTAATGGCCTTGGGGTAGGTGGTTCCAGTGGTTCTGTGAGTTCTACTCCCTTGTGCTCTTCTGTGAAATTCTCCACTTCTTTGCAGAATTCTTCAAATGTAACATCGTCCTGATCAAAGCCATCTATGTCTTCCTCATCACTTGAGTCATAAATGGGCAATTTAGAGAAATCTACCTCCGCGTCATCTTCGTATTCATCTGGGGAAGAGTCTTCGATCTCAGAGAATTCACTTGCGGATACAAGTTCATTATCATCATCAAGGAAACTTGCTTCTGGAATTATCCTGTCTAGTTCTTCATAAAAGCTTAGTTTGAAGGTTGTGCACTATCCTCCTTAGCATCAATTGTAACATCCTTGACAGTATTCTCCACAACTCTGGATTCCCATGGGGGTTCAGCGTCTCCTAAGTCTTCAACCAACTCTTCTTCTTGTACAGTGACAGCTTCATCTACTTGTTCTAGTATAAAGTCAGGCTCTGTCATGTCCACTGGAGTCTCTAGTATCTCCTTCATGCTACGCTCTTCATTAGATTGTCCACATGGTGTTGTGGGAGGTCCTTGAATGTTCGAACGTCTGGCAAGTAATTGACTTATTGCTTGCTCCAGTTGATGAATAGTTGTTTGAAGTTGATCTGCTGTTTCCTTGAGGCGAATCTCTAATTCCCGGGGTGATAGGTTTGGACGTGGTACAGGGGGAAGTGGTGGTGTTTAGGAGTGATTGGATTGGAGCTGGGGTAAATGAGGATCATGTGGTGGTGAATGGTGAAAAGAAGCTTGTGAGCGTGGTGGTTTGAGGTTATGTTGAGAGGATGGTTGATGGGAAGCAGAAGCTGATGAATTAAAAAATTATTAAAATTGATACGTTGCAAGTATAGTTCTTAATTCACCGAAAATCTGCCTATCAATTTAGAAATGTGTCACAAAGAGTTTAAATCAAAATTACTAGGAGTTTTAAGTCCCAGGTCGTCTCCCAACGAGTTGCAGAGAAGGGTGTTATCTTATTAATCAGAGGTTCGAAGAAATTGAGGTAAGTAAATTGGAATGTAAACTGAGGGAAATTAAATGATATGAATAAAAGCCTTGACTGGGAATTGATTAGTTAGAATCTCTATCATTGATGGAGTGATTTTTAAGATTGATTTATAATTAACGGTTACTCTGTTTAGTTATCCTTTACTAGGTAAGGGAAAGTCAAACAAGTTGGATTACTAGATCCGTTCACGAGTTACAACCCACTTAGTTCAAAGGGATTGACGTTGGTGACAGGATAGCAATTCAACAATTAACCCAATTACAAATTTTCTTTCAATCCTTCCAACTCAAGAGTTCCTTTTCAATCAATTCCCCATCAAGTAATGAAACTACTCACACATTGTAAATAATAAATCCATAACACATAAAAGGGAATTAAAAGAAGACATGACAATTGGAATTGAAATTGAATTAAAATAATCCTTGCGTTAATTAATGATAAAAGTATCTGAATGACAAAATTGAACATAACAAAGAACATGGAAGAATAAAACCAAGTTAAGAGAACAAACTAGAATGATGAAGTCTTGATGAGGAAATAACTCTTCTCAATGTTCCAATGCTAAGGCCAATTGAAAATTAAAATTCTAAAAACTAGAGAGAAAAAAACCTAAGAGAGTGAAAAACTAGATCTAAAACTACTGAATGAATGTGTGTGTTGTTTCTGCATATTCTCTGACTCTAGTCTGCTGTTCCGGGCCGAAAACTGGGCCGAAATAAGGTCCAAAATTGCCCCCAGCGAATTCTGCAGATTATGCAGATCGCACATGTCACGCGATCGCGTCATCCATGCGGATGCGTCGCTTGCGCTTTTTCCTCTCCACGCGTTCGCGTCGTCCACGCTACCGCGTCTCTTGCGCTTTCCAATCCGCGCGGCCGCGCAAGCCATGCGACCGCGTCACTGCGATTTGCGCTCCTTCGCGCGGTCGCGTTAGCCATGCAACCGCGTCACTTCTCGCTAGTTATCTCCTCAAATTCTTGTGTTCCTTCCATTTTTGCTAGCTTCCTCTCCAATCTCCATCTCATTCGTGCCCTATAAAGCCTGAAATACTTGACACACAGATCACGGCATCGAATGGAATAAAGGAGAATTAAAATTAAATAATTAGAGTCTCTAGGAAGCAATTTTCAAACATGTACTAAATTTAGGAAGGAAATCTAAATGCATGCTAAATTGATGAATAAGTAGATAAGGATCATGACAAAACCACACAATTAAACACAATATAAACTATAAAATAGTGGTTTATCAACCTCCCCACACTTAAACATTAGTATGTCCTCATGCTAAATTGAAGGAGACAAGGGAATGAGTATGAACATGTAGAAACTCATGCAATGCAATGCAATCCTACATATATAAATAAATGCAACTATATGATTATTGTCCACTTGATCAAAAGTAAATAAGCCCTTCAAAACAATTACAAATCAAATTCCACTAATTCTATCATTATACAATAAAACCGATAAAAGTGCAAGAAGATAGCTTATGAAAGCAGGAAACATGAAAATTCAAGCATTGAACCCTCACTGATAATGTATGTACGCTCTAATCTTTAGTGTATAGGGTAATCACTCTATTCTTCTCTAGTCATATTTTCTAACTTTTGTTTTTCTCCTAACCAATCAACAACAGTTAATATACCAATGCAAACATCATGAGGTCTTTTCAGGGTTGTAATGGGGCCAAGGTGCAGGTAAGGGTATACATATGGCTAAGTGAGCTTTATAAATTGAATCTTTAATTAACCTAAGATCTCACCTAATATACATATATTCTATATACTTTTAAATTCATGCCTAGCTACCCATAATTCCCTTTTTCAACCCATACTCATGTTTCAACTTTGTATTTTAATTCTATCATATGTGCATTGATCTTTGAATTCTGAATTTAACATTGGGGTAATTTTGTCCCCTTATTTATTTGTTTATCATCTTTTTTTTTTAATTGAAATAAATAAAGCTTATTAACGCACATAGATTTTTGATTCTTATAGTTTCACATGAATAGGTATCCAAATTCCCTTTAAATTTTCATCACACATCCCCTTAACAGCTTTTGTTCCCACAATTTCCCATACTTAACTAGCACACACAATTCTATCTTAAGCTAACTAAAGATTCAATTTGGGATATGCAATTGTTTTTCAGCTTAAGGTTAGTAATGTGGTAAAATATAGAACAAATGGGGTTTTAAAGGCTCAAAGTGGTTAACAAGGGTAATTAAAAAGGGTAGGCTTGATTTGGATAAGTGAGTTTAAACAAATAATAGCCTCAATCATGTGCAAGCATGTAAATATAATAAATATTGGACATATAAAATAAAACAAAATATAGATTACAATCATAGAGAAGTAAATACACAAGAATAAAATAATTATGGTTAAATAATGTAACCATACATAAAGGCTCAAATCTTTCACAGGTTGTGTGTTCTTTAGCTCAAACATTCATGTTCCAAATACAACTCAAGAAGATTTATAAAAAAATTTGAAAAATTAGTGAAATTTTTTTTCCAAAGATAGATTTTTAAAAGAACTTATTGTCTTTTCAATCAAGTAGAACATGCATGCAACTATTCTAACCTATGCAATTTATTCTATTCTATAAAGGGAAGAAAATCTAACTAAAATATTCTAATTATTGGTGTACAGAGAAGAGAAATTACCTCCGGAAGTCAGGTACTGACCGACCTCCCCACACTTAGGGCTTTGCACCGTCCTCGGTGCCATCTGTCAGGAACAGGGGTGGGCTGGTGGCAGTATCTCCACAGTCGGGACTATCATGGCTCCCGGTGCTGGTAAAAGAAGTGGAGTCCGGAGTGTCTGAGTCCTTGAATTTTCCCATGATCAGTTCCTTGAGGTATGTGAATCGGCGCTTGTTACAGCGCTCTCTCATCTTAGCTTTCTGTTCATGCCGATCCAACTTTTTAAGTATCTGTTGGAGCAATTTCTCAGTTGTAGATGCTTGTGGTGTTGAAGAAGGAATATCTTCAACTGGCTCAGTAGGCTGGCTTGTAGTGGCTGCTGAAAGTCTGAGGTATTTCCCGTTAGGGACATATTGATCATCCCGTGGAAGCATGGCTTTGGTGTCCCCAGCTCTGTAGGAGACCCCGGCTGCTGAAACAAGATCTGAGACCAGGGCGGGAAAAGGTAGGTTGCCCGTAATTTGTACATGCTCCATAGCATTCCGGATGTGTCTTGAGAGATTCAGAGGTTGGTCTATAAGGATGCACCATAGTAGAACAGCCATGTCTGCAATGAAGGAGGACTCATGAGTGCTTGAAAAGATGTAATGGGACATGATCTGTGCCCATACGCGAGCCTCCAAGGTAAGTGCGGAAGCCAAGATTCCCTTAGGGCAGGTACGGTGGTATCCGTAGATCCAATGGCTGCCAGGTAATGCAATGACTCTGAGAACGGAGTCCCAGCCAAATTGGTATCTCTGGCGCTGAAGGGTGGCTTCTTGAAAAGCGTCCATTCCTGCTGGAAAAGGGGGAAGACTCAGAGCTTACTGGATGGCCACTTCTGTAATGGGCACTTGCTTCTGCCGGACATAAATAGACTGCAAGGTCAGTATGTAGAAGTTGGAGTAGAACTCAACTACCCAAGAGAGATTGACCTATCTCAGCTGTCTCCGTAAGAAACCCCATTGTCTTCGTTCAATTTGTGGCTCAACAAAGGTGGCAATATTGGACGGGAGGATTAGAAGGTATTCATTGTTATAGTTCCTTTCTGCTAGGATAGGGAACATATGCTCACAGTAGCGATTCAGAAATCGCGTAGCGTCCCTTGCTGGAAAGGCTTTCTCCTTTTCGTCAACCTTTATTATCCTCTTAACTCTTTTTGTTGAGGGCTTGACTGTGGTAGAAGAAGGCTCGGCCACTAATGCTCTTTTAGTTCCTCTTCTTGCTGGTGGTTTGGAAGTAGCTTTCTCTTTTCCTTTCATGGTGGCCATCCTGAAAGAAGGGAAGAGAAAGGAATTTAAGTGCAAAGAGATAGAGCAAGGAAGAGGGTAGTGTAAGTGATAATCAATGCACAATAAGGATAAATGGCAGTAACACATGGTTCGGATTACATGTGAAAGGCTCATCAATGGAAATATAGCAAGTGCATGTAGGACAATGGAATGCAAGAGATTTATTGGCATGCAGGCAAAGGCATGAGTAGCATATATCAAACATTCAATGTCCAATTTAGATTACCATTTGTAACAAACTAGCCATCACGTTTGTATTGACAATTAAATTTAATTAATAAAATATGAAAGGGAATTTGTGAAAAGCAAGCATTGCATATTAGAGTAAAATAATGTGAAGAAGTGCATAATGCCATATGGGCTTTTTCACAAACACATAGCATGCATGTAGAATAAGCTCTTGAAAGTATGAATTTGAACATGCAAGCAATCCCTTAAAAAGTAATATATATGATTGTCAAACAAATTTATAACAAACCATAAGCATATAAAGATAAATAATGACTCACATAAATAGATAACACCAAGTAAAAAGGAAAAGAAAAGAAAAGAAAATAAGAACAATGAAGAAAAGATAAGAAGATAACATATGAAAATAAGAAGAATAGTAGAAAAGTGAGAAAGAAGAAAAGAAAAACCTTGTTAATGGGGGTGAGAAAGATAGAGAATGAAAGGTGAGATAGAAAGGGGAAGGGAGAAAGAAGAAAGAAGGAGGGAAAAGAAAAATTAGGATTTGGAGGAAAGAAAGATAAGATAATTTGGCAACTGAGGTTGAGCTGTGCGGCGCATGCGACGCGGCCGCGGAAGGCACGTGTTCGCGTGGTTGCGCTCCATGTAAGGTGACGGAATCGCGTCGGTCACGCGGTCGCGTGACCTATGTTGCGCTGTTGGCGCGAGTGCAGCCTCGCTCCAGCACAACTCTCTGTTTGATTCATTTTAATTGCCAAAATTGGGTGACGCGATCGCGTGGGTCACGCGATCGCATGAGTGTGCGTTATAAAATGGGTGACGCTGCCGCTTCAGCGACATGGTCGCGTGACAAGGATTGTGCTTCCAGCACCAATCCAGCATCACTCTCGCACAGAATGCGACTGTGCACCCTTTTACGTCGAAAACTCAGGGCACGCGGCCACGTCGGGCACGCGGTCGTGTGGGAGGCCATGATTTCCATGCGACGCGGTCGCGTCAGCGACGCGGTCACGTGGGGTAATTTGTGCCATTGGCACGACTCCAGCGCTGCTCCTGCGTAACTTTCTGCTCATTTTTATTTTTCTTTACTCCCCCTGCCACGCGGACGCGTCGCTGGTGCGATCGCATCGCGCGGCGAAAAAAATTTTTTTTTTCTAAAAAGAAATATAAGGACATGTAGGTGTAAAAGTATGAAAGTATTAATAAAGAGAAGAGTTATTGAAGAAGAAAAAAATAAAAGTGAAGAAAAGAATGATCATACCGCGGTGGGTTGTCTCCCACCAAGCACTTTGCTTTAACGTCCGTAAGTTGGACGCTCCACTAGCTCAATTTGCTGCTATGTGGGGATCTTCCAAGTGGAGGATCTCAAGCTCCTTGCTTTTCTGCACCTTCTCACTATGGTACAGCTTCAGGCGGTGTCCATTAACCTTAATAAGTTCAGAGCTTGAAGGATGGGTTTGGTGATAAACTCCGTACGGTTCAGCCTTCTCTACTCTGTATAGACCTTCCCATTTTGATCTTAACTTACCGGGCATTAGCCTTAGTCGAGATTTGTAAAGGAGGACGAAATCTCCAGGTTGAAATTCTTTCTTCTTGATGTTTTGATCATGCATAGCTTTCATCCTTTCCTTGCAAATTCTGGAATTCTCATAAGCTTCTAGGCGAAGGTTCTCCAGTTCCTGTAGTTGCAACTTCCTTTCAGCTCCAGCCTTCTCAATTTCCATGTTGCACTCTTTAACTGCCCAGAAGGCTCTGTGTTCGATTTCAACTGGGAGATGGCAAGCTTTTCCATAAACTAAGCGAAAGGGACTCATCCCAATGGGTGTCTTGTATGCTGTTCTATGTGCCCACAGTGCATCTTGTAGCCTGGTGCTCCAGTCTTTTCTATGAGGCTTCACTATCTTTTGCAAGATACGCTTAATTTCTCTGTTCGACACCTCGGCTTGCCCATTAGTTTGGGGATGGTAAGCTGTTGCAACTTTATGGATTATCCCATGCTTCTTCATCAATCCTGTTAGTCTCCTGTTACAAAAATGGGTGCCTTGATCGCTCACGATCGCTCGTGGTGATCCAAAACGGCATATAATGTGGTTTCTCACAAAGGAAACAACAGTGTTAGCATCGTCAGTGCGGGTAGGAATTGCTTCCACCCATTTGGAAACATAATCCACAGCTAACAATATATAAAAATATCCATTAGAATTTGGAAATGGACCCATGAAGTCAATGCCCCATACATAAAAAATTTCACAGAAAAGCATATAGTGTTGAGGCATCTCATCCCTCCTGGATATATTACCAATTTTCTGGCATGGGATACAAGATTTGCAAAACTCAGCAGCGTCTCTAAAAAGAGTAGGCCACCAGAATCCACAGTCTAAGATCTTTCTAGCTGTTCGTTGAGGGCCAAAATGTCCTCCACTCTCAGATGAGTGACAGGCCTCTAAAATGGACTGGAATTCTGATTGAGGCACACAACGTCTAATTATCTGGTCCGCGCCACATCTCCATAAATATGGGTCATCCCATATATAATATTTAGACTCACTTTTCAGCTTGTCTCTTTGATGTTTAGAAAAATGTGGAGGAAATGTGCGGCTAACTAAATAATTAGCAACAGGTGCATACCAAGGGACTATCTCAGATACTGCTTGTAGGTTATCAAAAGGAAAATTATCATCTATAAGAGTAGAATCATCCTTAATATGTTCAAGGCGACTCAAGTGGTCTGCTACTAAATTCTGATTACCACTCCTATCCTTTATTTCTAAATTAAATTCTTGTAGCAGCAGTATCCAACTTATAAGTCTTGGTTTGGACTCCTTTTTAGCTAATAGATACTTTAGAACTGCGTGGTCCGAATACACTACTACTTTGGTACCAAGTAAATAGGCCCGGAATTTATCCAGAGCAAAAACAATAGCAAGAAGTTCTTTCTCAGTAGTAGTATAATTGGACTGGGCAATGTCTAAAGTCTTAGACGCATAGGCAATAACAAAAGGATCCTTACCTTCATGCTGAGCCAGCACTGCTCCTACTGCATGGTTGGAAGCATCGCACATGATTTCAAACGGCTGGCTCCAGTCGGGTCCTCTCACAATTGGGGCTTGAGTTAGAGCAGTCTTCAGCTTATCAAATGCTTGTTTGCAATCCTCACTGAACTCGAACTCAATGTCCTTCTGCAGTAATCTGAATAAGGGAAGTGCCACCTTACTAAAGTCCTTAATAAATCTCCTGTAGAAACCTGCATGGCCAAGGAACGAACGGACTTCCCTCACAGACGAGGGGTAAGGTAAACTAGAAATAACATTCACTTTTGCTGGGTCCACAGAAATACCATTATTAGATACCACATGTCCTAATACAATCCCTTGTTTTACCATAAAGTGGCATTTTTTGAAAATTCAGTACAAGGTTGGTAGTAATACATCTATCTAATACTCTAGATAATCCATCTAAGCAAAGGGTAAAAAAATCACCATAAACGCTGAAATCGTCCATAAAAACTTCCATACAGTCCTCAGTAAGATCAGAGAAAAGACTCATCATGCACCTTTGGAAAGTAGCTGGTGCATTGCACAAGCCAAAGGGCATTCTCTTATAAGCGTAAGTCCCAAAAGGACATGTAAAAGTAGTCTTTTCCTGATCCTTAGGAGCTATATGAATCTGGAAATAACCTGTGTAACCATCTAGAAAGCAATAATGTGATTTACCTGACAGGCGATCCAGCATTTGATCAATGAATGGAAGTGGGTAGTGATCCTTACGGGTAGCTTGGTTGAGACGCCTGTAATCAATGCAGACTCTCCAGGCATTCTGAACTCTAGTTGCTATGAGCTCTCCATGCTCATTCTTCACGGTAGTGACTCCGGACTTCTTGGGCACCACTTGTACTGGGCTTACCCATTCACTGTCTGAAATGGGATATATGATACCGGCCTCCAATAGTCTGGTCACCTCCTTTTTGACAACTTCCAAGATGGTGGGATTCAATCTCCTTTGGGGTTGACGGACAGGTCTTGCTCTCTTTTCTAAAAATATTCTGTGCTCGCATACTTGAGGGTTGATTCCCACTATGTCTACCAAACTCTACCCAATTGCCTTCTTATGCTTCCTTAGCACATCAAGTAACTGCTCTTCTTGTTGAGAAGTCAGTTCTCTTGCAATAATAACCGGAAGCTTCTGCTCATCCTCGAGATAAGCATATTTGAGATGTGGAGGGAGAGGTTTCAATTCTAACTTTTGATCATGGGCAGGCTCTGGATTATCTGGGGCTTGTGAAAATGGCAAAGTGTCCTCATTGTCAGTTAAGAGGGTCCCCACACTTGGACCTTGTCTAGTGTGCCTCTCTTCAAACTCTTCATTTTGAACTTCAGCCACACTTTCGTCTATGGCATCACACTGGAAGATAGAACGATTTTCTGGGGGGTTGTCAATGACTCCATTCAGATTGAAGATCACTATGCGGCCATCTATTTCAAAGGACTATGTTCCTGAAAAAGCATCCAATTTGAATTTTGATGTTTTCAGGAATGGTCTTCCAAGTAGGATTGATGATGGCTTATCTGAATCATTATGGGGAATCTCCAAGATATAAAAATCAGTGGGAAATGTGAGCCCTTTAATGTTCACCAAAACATCTTCAGCAACTCCAGCCACTGTAATAATGCTTTTATCTGCTAACACAAAACGAGCTGCCGACCTTTTTAAGGGAGGGATCCTCAAAACATCATATATGGACAAAGACATTATACTGACACATGCTCCTAAATCACACATGCAATCATAAATTACTACACTACCAATAGTACAACTAACTATGCAAGGACCTGGATCACTACATTTTTCAGGTAATCCTCCCATTAAAGCAGATATAGAACTACCTAAAGGAATAGTTTCTAATTCATTAATCTTGTCTTTATGGATACATAAGTATTTTAGAAACTTTGCATATTTAGGTACCTGCTGAATAACATCAAAAAGGGAGACTGTTACCTCGACCTTTTTGAATATCTCTACCATTTTAGGATCAGGTTCCAGCTGCTTCCTAGGCTTCCTTGCAAGCTGTGGAAATGGAATGGGAACAGTGGGTTCCGTGGTGCCTGTGCCTTTTGGTGCTTCTTCTTGTGGTTGAGCTATCTCTTCTTCAGCTATGTCCTGTATATCCTCTTCCTCTTCAACATCTTCGATTTCCACCACCTCTTCAGCTGAGGCGTATTCTGGTGAGCTTGGTTCCTCCTGATTCCTCTCCTGCAGTGTAGTTCCAGACCTCAGGGTGATGGTTGAGAGGGGATTCCAGTGGTGCTTGAAGGTTGGTTACTGGAATTTTGTGCTGAACCAAGCTGTGTCATAAAAGCTTGCAGAGTAGAGGTGAGACCATTCAGACTGGCGTTAATACTGTTCACGATGGTACTTTCCATGGCGAGTTGTCTTTTCTCAAAAGCTGGTAATAAATCTTCATTAGAAGATACAGAATAATGAGTAAATTGAGAGGTTTGCTGCTGATTGTTCGGTGGTCCTTGGTTTTGCCTCAGGTGAGGTGCTCGGTAAGGTTGATTTTGCTGCCTGCTGTTGTTATTATTCCACCTCTGATTTTCCTGATTATCTCTGCCTCCCCTGTTATTGTTGTCCCTCCAATTCTGGTTTGAATTGTCCTGCCATCCATGGTTATTATTTCCACTTTGATTGTACCCTTGGTTGGGGCGGTCATAGAAGTTGTGAGTGGATGCCACCACGTTGTCTTCTTGTTGGAGCTGCGGGCATTCATCAGTGTAATGGCTGTAATCAGCACAAATTCTGCAAATTCTTTGTGGGACTAGTTGTTGGTTTTACTGCGATTGAGTTTGCTGAGCTTGTTGATTTAACTGCATTTGCTTCAGCAGGTTGGTCATCTCACAGATGCTTTGACTTAGAGCAGCAGTCTCTCTGCCAGAAGATACTTCTGCAACGGCTCTTGAACGGCCTTGCTTCTGTCTGTGGTTCCGAGTAGATTCAGCTAAATCACTGATCAATTGGCAAGCTTCATCAGTGGTCTTGTACTTCTTCATAGACCCATTGCTGGCACTTTCCAATGTGGTCTTATCTTGGGGCCTCATACCTTGTGTGATATAGCTGAGTAGCACGATCTTGTCAATCATGTGGTGGGGGCATGCTTCCAGAAGATTATTGAAGCGCTCCCAGTATTCAAAGAGAGTCTCATTGTCATCCTGAACAATTGTAGAGATATCCTTCCTCAGTTTATTAGTAACTTCAGATGGAAAGAATTTTTCCAGAAACTCCTTTCTGAGTGTATCCCAGTTGGATACATTTGCTATAGGTTGAGTGTAGTACCACTCTCTTGCTTTTCCCTCAAGAGAGAACGGAAAAGCTTTCAGCAGAATTGAAGTTTCATCAGTGCCATCACGCCTGACAGTAAAACAGCCTGCCTGGAAATCTCGCAAGTGCTTGATAGGCTCTTGAGTAGGTAGGCCGTGAAACTTGGGCATCAAATTTAACAGTGTGGTCTTTATTTCAAAATCCGTAGCTACCGCTGGATGATGCGCTTGAAACGGTTGCATTGTAAAATCAGGAGCTCCTTCCTCTTGAATGGTAACTCTTCTAGCTGCCATGTTTTCTGCACGTAAAACAACTGAATCAGTAGAACGGGGGCTGGTTTCTTCCTCAGATTCGCTTTCAGATCCTCCCTCAGAGTGGGCTAACCTACGTTGTTCTCGCCTTATTCGTGAAATTGTTCTTTCAATTTCAGGATCAAATATTAGCAAGCGCGGATCAGGAAGTGAACGTGTCATTTGACGGAATAAACATACAGCTCATAGTAGCAAAATAAAATAAAATGCAAATAAATAAATTCTAATTAATAAAATTAGCACTCTATTGCAACTCCCCGGCAACGGCGCCAAAAATTGATGGGAAGTAGAAGCTGATGAATTAAAAAATTATTAAAATTGATACGTTGCAAGTATAGTTCTTAATTCACCGAAAATCTACCTATCAATTTAGAAATGTGTCACAAAGAGTTTAAATCAAAATTACTGGGAGTTTTAAGTCCCAGGTCGTCTCCCAACGAGTTGCAGAGAAGGGTGCTATCTTATTAATCAGAGGTTCGAAGAAATTGAGGTAAGTAAATTGGAATGTAAACTGAGGGAAATTAAATGATATGAATAAAAGCCTTGACTGGGAATTGATTAGTTAGAATCTCTATCATTGATGGAGTGATTTTTAAGATTGATTTATAATTAACGGTTACTCTGTTTAGTTATCCTTTACTAGGTAAGGGAAAGTCAAACAAGTTGGATTACTAGATCCGTTTACGAGTTACAACCCACTTAGTTCAAAGGGATTGACGTTGGTGACAGGATAGCAATTCAACAATTAACCCAATTACAAATTTTCTTTCAATCCTTCCAACTCAAGAGTTCCTTTTCAATCAATTCCCCATCAAGTAATGAAACTACTCACGCATTGTAAATAATAAATCCATAACACATAAAAGGGAATTAAAAGAAGACATGATTATTGGAATTGAAATTGAATTAAAAAGAAATAATCCTTGCGTTAATTAATCATAAAAGTATCTGAATGACAAAATTGAACATAACAAAGAACATGGAAGAATAAAACCAAGTTAAGAGAACAAACTAGAATGATGAAGTCTTGATGAGGAAATAACTCTTCTCAATGTTCCAATGCTAAGGCCAATTGAAAATTAAAATTCTAAAAACTAGAGAGAAAAAAACCTAAGAGAGTGAAAAACTAGATCTAAAACTACTGAATGAATGTGTGTGTTGTTTCTGCATATTTTCTGACTCTAGTCTGCTATTTCGGGCCGAAAACTGGGCCGAAATAAGGTCCAAAATCGCCCCCAGCGAATTCTACAGATTATGCAGATCGCACATGTCATGCGATTGCGTCATCCATGAGGACGCGTCGCTTGCGCTTTTTCCTCTCCACGCGTTCGCGTCGTCCACGCTACCGCGTCGCTTGCGCTTTCCAATCCGCGCGGCCGCGCAAGCCATGCGGCCGCGTCACTGCGATTTGCGCTCCTTCGCGCGGTCACGTGAGCCATGCGACCGCGTCACTTCTCGCTGGTTATCTCCTCAAATTCTTGTGTTCCTTCCATTTTTGCTAGCTTGCTCTCCAATATCCATCTCATTCATGCCCTATAAAGCCTGAAACACTTGACACACAGATCACGGCATCGAATGGAATAAAGGAGAATTAAAATTAAATAATTAGAGTCTCTAGGAAGCAATTTTCAAACAAGTACTAAATTTAGGAAGGAAATCTAAATGCATGCTAAATTGATGAATAAGTGGATAAGGATCATGACAAAACCACACAATTAAACACAATATAAACTATAAAATAGTGGTTTATCAATGGTCTATAGGCACGTGGTGGGGCTTGTTGGTAGTTACAAGGTTGTCCACCATATCTTTCAGCTTGGTATGCATTGCAGAATGGTCTTTGTCCATGATATCTTAGAGGGTGTTGTTGCCTAAAGAGTTGATTAAGTTCTCTCGACTCCATCCATCCTTGATTGGTTTGACCGTGATGCATATTCCTGTTATAACTTTCATTCCTTTCAATAACATTACAACCAAACTCAAAGCGAAAGGGGTGAGAATTCATAGTAGCTGATGAAAATAAAAGGGAAAAATAAAAACAAATAAACAAGTAAAAGAAGAATATTTACAATAACCAATAATAAGGCACACGATTGCAATTCCCCGGCAACGGCGCCATTTTGATGAGAGATATTTTTGCGTGGTCTCAAAATTTGCGGATAAATCCTCGTTGCAAATATAGTTTCTAAACCTTCAAAAGTCCTTTCATACAAAAGTTTTGGTTGTCACAAGTAACAAACCCCTAAATAAATTGATAACCGAAGTATTCAAACCTCGGGTCGTCTTCTCAAGAAACTGCAGGGAAGTATGTTCTTATTATTGGTTATGAAGATTGTAAATTGGGGTTTTGAGAATGACGAGTGAATAGTTTAATTAGCGAATAAAGTAAATGAAGAACAAGCAATTTAAATGGCAAGTAAAATAAATAAATGACTGTAAATAAACTTTTGGCAAGGTAAGAGAAACTAGAGGTCCTATCCTGGCTATCCTTATCAATGATGATGAGAATTGAATCTTAATTCCGCTTTATTAACCTTTACTAAGATAAAGGAAAGTCAAGGGATTAATTGGATTGATCTTTGGATCCTATTTTATTTTCTAAGAAAAGATTGGGATTCTTGAAGCTCAATTCAATTAACAAAGATAACAATTATCAAGAATGTTTGAGTTTGATAACTCCTGAGTTACTGATTTCTTAACCAAAACCAAAAGGAGAAAAGTAAATCTACTGGAATAAGAATGTCTTCAGATTGGGAATAATTGTAACTAATAAATAAAAGAAAGCAATATTAACTGAAATACCTCAAATAACATTAATCCAAAATAATAATCTGTAAGATGGAAGAATTCATAAATTAAATTGCAAAAGTAAATAATCAACTAAAGTAGTGAATAAAAGTAAAAGAGAAGCTTGAAGTAAAGGAACATTAAACCTGGGATCGAGAGTTACTTCCGAATTAAGAGAAATCCTAAATCCTAATCCTAAGAGAGAGGAGAGAACCTCTCTCGAAACTAAATCTAACTCATGAAAACTAAACTAAAGTCGTCTCTCTATGAATGGATGCATTCCCTCACTTCATAACCTCTGGTTTATGCCTTCTGGACTTAGATTTGGGCCAAAAAGGGCTTCAGAAATCGCTGGGAGCATTTTCTGCAATTTCTGGTGTGTGGCCTCTGTCACGCGTCCGCGTGGGTCACGCGGTTGCGTCATTCGGAGCTTTTCTTGTCACGCGGTCGCGTCAGTCATGCAGCCGCGTCATATGTGTTTTGCTTAAGGCGCACGGTCGCGTCAGTCATGTGGCCGCGTCGCTGTTGATTCGCGCTTGGCATGCGTCCGCGTCGCCCATGCGATCGCGTGGATGCCAGTTTCTTTAGAAACTCCGTTTTGTGCTTTCCTTCCATTTTTGTATGTTTCCTTTCCATCCTTTAAGTCATTCCTACCTTAGAAGATCTGAAACTACTCAACACACTAGTCACGGCATCGAATGGAATTAAAGGTAATTAAAATAATTAGTTTTAAAGCATAGGAAACATGTTTTTCACATACATCACATAATGAGGAAGGGAAAGTAAAACTATGCAATTAATATGAATAAGTGGGTGAAGGATTGAATAAATCACTCAAACTAAGCACAAAATATATCATAAATATGGGTTTATCAGCCGGTTAGGCAACCACAAAGAAGGATCAACCCAACCATCCTTGACGTGGTAAAGAAGGAGGTCAGTAGGCTACTTGATGCGGGTATCATATACCCAATTTCTGACAGTGAGTGGGTGAGCCCGGTCCAGGTTGTTCCCAAGAAATCGGGCATCACTGTAGTTAAAAAGGATGACGGTGAAGTGGTCACCAAGAGGGTACAAAATGCTTGGCAAGTGTGCATCGATTATAGAAGATTGAACGCCGCTACAAGGAAGGACCACTACCCTTTGCCCTCTATCGACTAGATGTTGGACCGTTTGGCGGGTAAATCCCATTATTGCTTTCTTGATGGATTCACTGGTTACTTCCAAATTCACATTGCCCATGAGGATCAGGAAAACACCACATTCACTTGTCCATTTGGTACCTTTGCTTACAAAAGAATGCCATTTGGACTATGCAACGCACCTGCTACTTTTCAGCGGTGTATGACGAGTGTCTTTTCCAATCTAATGGAGAATTGTCTGGAAGTCTTCATGGATGATTTCAGTGTTTACGGAAATTCATTTGATTGTTTCTTAGAGAACTTGGCCAAGGTCTTAGCTAGATGTGTTGACACTAACCTTGTCTTGAATTTTGAGAAATGTCACTTTATGGTACGACAAGGTATAGTATTAGGACATGTAGTATCTCATGAAGGGATTTCTGTAGACCTAGCCAAGGTTGATGTTATCACCACTTTACCTTATCCCTTATCTGTGAGGGAGGTCCGCTCGTTTTTGGGACATGCAGGATTTTACAGGCGCTTTATTAAGGATTTCAGCAAGATTGCTTTGCCATTGTCGCGCCTACTCCAAAAAGATGTGGACATTGAGTTTGAGAGTGCATGCGTGAATGCGTTTGAGGAGTTAAGGAGAGTTCTTACCACAACACCGATTGTGCGAGGCCCCAACTGGACGCAGCCATTCGAGATAATGTGCGATGCGTCAAACCATGCTGTAGGTGCCGCGCTTGCACAGCGCGATGGTAAACTCCCTTATGTCATTGCTTACTCTTCTAAAATATTGGATGCAGCACAATCCAACTATACCACTACAAAAAAGGAACTCCTAGCTATTGTTCATGCTTTAGATAAATTCAGATCTTATTTGCTAGGATCCAAGATAGTGGTATACACGGATCATGCAGCTTTGAAGTACTTATTGACGAAGAATGAGTCGAAACCTAGGCTCATATGTTGGATCTTGCTTTTTCAAGAGTTTGACATTGAGATTAGGGATCGAAGTGGGTCTCAAAACTTGGTTGAGGATTATTTAAGCTGCCTTGAGAATTTAAAATTTGACCAATTTCCGATCAATGACTCATTCCCATTGGATAGTTTGCATGCTGTGTCGGATAGTTTTCCTTGGTTTGCTCCAATGGTGAACTACTTGGTTGCAAAAATCTTCCCTCCTAACTTTTCTAAAAACCAAAGGGACAAGTTGAGGAGTGATTCCAAATACTATATTTGGGATGACCCTCACTTGTGGAAGAGGGGAGTGGACCAAGTAATTCGAAGGTGTGTCCCGGAATCTGAAATCCAACCCATTCTTGAAGCTTGCCATTCGTCCGAATGTGGCGGCCACTTTGGCCCACAGCGGACAGCTAAAAAGGTGTTGGATTGTGGATTCTAGTGGCCAACCTTATTCAAGGATGCTAACCGATTCTGTGTGTCGTGCCACCAATGTCAGAAGTCGGGAAATACGTCCCAAAGGGATGAGATGCCTCAGCTACCTATGTTGTTCTGTGAGATATTTGATGTATGGGGCATTGACTTTATGGGACCGTTTCCCAACTCAAGTGGGTATCTGTATATTCTGTTAGCGGTTGACTACGTGTCAAAGTAGGTAGAAGCAATACCTACCCGCCTTGATGACACCAATACCGTCATTTTTTTATTAGAAATAACATTGTATGCCGTTACGGGTCACCACGAGCAATTGTGAGCGACCAAGGATCCCACTTTTGTAACAGGAAAGTAGGGGCATTGCTCAAGCGCTATGGGGTATTGCATAAGGTTGCCACTGCTTATCACCCACAAACTAACGGACAAGCAAAAGTTTCCAACCAAGAGATTAAGAGAATTTTAGAGAAAGTGGTGAATCCGCAGAGAAAGGATTGGAGCTTCCGGTTGGGAGATGCACTATAGACGTATAGGACGGCCTACAAGACTCCGTTGGGGATGAGTCCCTTCCGGATCGTCTATGGTAAGGCATGCCACCTTCCGGTGAAGATTGAGCATAAAGCCTATTGGGCGATAAAGTAGTGTAACATGGATTTCACCAAGGCGGGTGTGGCCAGGAAATTACAACTAGAGGAGCTCGAGTGTTTGAGGATGGAGGCATATGAGAATGCCCGGATCTACAAGGAAAGGACTAAAGCCTTTCATGATCATCACATCCGATGGAAGGATTTTCAAGTAGGTGATGAGGTTCTCCTCTACAACTCGGGGCTTCGATTCATGCCTGGCAAGCTCCGTTTTAGATGGGAAGGACCATTCAAGGTGAAGGAGATAAAGCCCTATGGAGTAGTGGAATTGTTTGACCCTCAAAGCGACACAACTTTCAAAGTGAATGGACATAGAGTGAAGAAGTACCACGGCTACAAGTCACCAAGGGAAGTGGAAGTGCTCCTACTTGAGGATGCACCAAAAGGAGAGGAAGCTTGAGCGAATGACCGTCCAACTTAAGGACATTAAAGAAAAGTGCTTGGTGGGAGGCACCCCACCGTGGTAAGATCTTCCTTGTGTATACTTTCTTGTTTCTAGCTTTAGATTCTTGTGAATTTTGTGATTTCTTGATGTTGTTGATTGCTTAGGAATGATAGTTTTGTTAATCTTGTTGAATTACTAGGATGTTCATATAGATTTCATCATTCTTGGTATGGATGAATTATTGAAGTTAGAGAAAATGCTTTGTTTTGAATAACGCATGAATTTGTGAGTGTTTTCTTGGCTATCTAGCCTAAATACCTGCTAAGAGTGTGTTAGAATACCTTTTTTCTATGTTAAAAAAAAAAAGAGAAAAGGGGGCATCCGTGCGTGAGCGTACTGTGTGCGCGCGCGCCGGTGCATTTCACACTCCTGGTACAAAAACCCGAGAGTTGTGCCTACCTTGTGCTTATTTCGTGCCAGGCACCCACGCGCACGCGTGCGTGACGCCTGCGCACCCTCGCAAATTCGCTATCGACGCGCAAGCGCACTGTGCGCGCGCGTCGTGTGTGTATTCTGAATTCTCTGGTACAAAAACCAGAGAGTTGTGCCAAACTTGGGCCTATTCTGTGCCCGCGACCTGACGCGCAGGCGTACTTGACACGTCCGCGCACTGTGCACGTCTGCGCCGCCTGTGCTGCATGCCAACTCTGGTACAAAAAATCTGAGAGTTAAGCCTACTTTGTGCCAACTCTGTGCCAGGAGCACCACTGCCTTCACGCGTACGCGCCCTTGACGCGTACGCACCCCTCGCTCAACCCTCATCGACGCGCAAGCGCACTGTGCGCGCGCGCGTCGATTGCTCGACCCAGTTTTAAAACTGGTGCGCCCTGCTTCTTCCTTTCTTTCACCTCTTTTCTACTTCTCTTTCTTCTTTCTTCCATCACCTCTTCTCCTTTCTCCCCCTTCCATACTCCACCACCACCATCTCCGGCCACTCACTGGCAACCACTACCACCCCCGATGGCACTACATCCCTTCTCTCTCTTTCTCATTTTTCACAAAAACTCCACCTCGTTCTGTTCTACCCCTCTCAAGGTTTTACTTCTTCTACATCTCATCTCTTGCTCTCTTTCCATAATCCCTTCTTCTAGTTGCATGTTTTTTATTGTTAATTCTCTTAATTTCTCTTTTAGTTGCATGATTACACTACTTGCTTTTTGCTTGTTTACTTTTTCTTTTTCTTGTTCTTTTCCATGGATGTTGAACTTGAGTTTAATTTGCTTTGATAGATCTTCTTGTTAGCTTCCATTATCTTTATAAGTAGGTGATGTTGTGTGATGATTGATATTTCATTTTAGGATTCTAATTGGTTGAGTATCTCATATTTGCTCATTGCTTGATAACTACATGCCAAGTGTTCGAGGAAATACACGAATGCCATTTTGGTTTATTTTGATCGTACACATTCAATTTGGTGCTTCCTCCTCATGCACTTGATCTCTTCTAAGTGTATTGAGTCCACTTTGCTTTATGCTTGCCAATTAGATACTCATTAAACATGACTTGCTCTTTGTTATGGATGCTTGAGATTATTCTTCTCATGCCATATTGAATGCTTTACTCACTCTTGCATCCCATGCCAAGTATTGTGACCCATGCCTCTATAATCATTTTGTTGCACAATTTCTTTTGGGCACTATTTTTCACTTGCATATTTTTGTTGAGATGATTCTTTGGGTTTAATGTTCTCCCTTTTCCCTTCCATTTTCAGGATGGCCACCAAGAAAGGCAAGGCAAAAATTCCAAGGAAACCAGCCACCAAGAGGGTGATGACATGTCACCATGTCATGTTTTTCTATGCTTTTTCATACAAGAAATTGATGATTTGTGCTTAAATATTGAATGATTTTGTACTTAATTGGTATATTTCTTTGATCTTTTAATTTTATAAATCTTGTAGGAAATAAGAAGAAAAATAAGCAAAGAAGCACAAAATAAGCTAAAAAGGAGAAAAAGTAGAGCTTTGGGTCACACTTTGAAGTTGAAGCACACTTTGGAGCCTTAGGCCACGCTTTTAAAAGCGTGGCCCATGACCAAATTAAAGGAGATTGGCAATCAGCACTCAAAGCTCAGTTCATGGGGAGAACCCAGCTTTATCGTGATGCAAAATGAGCTTGGAAGCAAAATTTTCGCTAAGTTAAAATTTGGGCGCTCACAGCATGACCATGCCTCCTTCAAAGGGCCATAACTTGAGCTACAGACGTCCAATTGATGTGTTTCTAATTGCATTGAAAAGCTGACATTCAAAGCTTTCTAACAATATATGGCAATTCATATTTGGCACAAAATTAAGGCACAAGTGAAAGGCATCTTTAAGGACCAAAAATAAGCAAAAATAAACCAAAGTGCAACCACCAAGATTCGAAGGGGGAGACACAAGGAAACCAAGGAAGTAGCGCTCACTTGGAGAGCTTTATCGGGCTCCCACACAAGAAAATGCAAAGGAAAATGTTTGCTAGTGAAGCCACAAGGATTTGAACCAGGGAGCTTGAGGGGCGCTACCCTTTAGTTATTCTCCAAAATTGAAGCTGAAATGCCTCCACCAAGGCTCGAAGGTGAGCCTCACTTGCAATAAAATAGCGCTCAGCTCTTGCCACCAACTGAGCGCTACCCTGGTGCTAATTGTCACGCATAAAAAGGGCCAAGGAAATAGGCACCAAAGCTCAGCTCTCCCCATGAACCGAGCCTTGTCCTGGGAGTGTCACCCATGGCCAAATTTTTGGTCCAAAAATCAAATTTAATTCAATCCTTCACCAATTTAAAAAGTCCATGGACATCACTTAGAGGCACAAGACACAGAGAAGCTAGATTAGAAATTTTATTTTGTAATTTATTTTTAATTTCATTTTCATTTTTATTTTGTAGAAAAGCCCTATATAAGGCATCATTTTTATTTTTGTAAGGAGGTTGGCTCCAATAGGGAGCAAGGAGAATAGAGAGCTCACTTTTACATCTTAACTTGAATTAGAGAATTGAAGGAATTCTGTTTCAATTCTCACTCTGAACTCTCTTTGTTCTTCTTCTAGATAATTCAAATTTCATTTGCTATTTTAAATCTTCTTCTTCTGAAACTTTAGCTTTTCTATTTTGGATCTTGAATTGCGGTTGAAGAGCTCCATTGATTCAAATTCTGAGAATCATCTTCCACTCTTCCTCTCAATTGATCTAAAGATTGGGTTTTAATCTTCTCTGCTATTTTTAAACCTCATTTTCTTCTGCAAATTGCTTTCTGTTTGATCAAGGAAGAAATTGAGATCTAGATCTACTTTCTAGTCTCATTGATCTCTTGAGATCTTTAATTTCTCTTTTAAATTTCACAATTGAGCTAAATTTACTTTCTGTTCTATTTCTTCAAGTAATTTTCCATATCTGTTTAGATCTTTTGCAATTTATCTCCATTTCTACTTCTCTGATTGATTGCACTTTACATTTTCTTGTTGAATTTTTATTCCCAGCACCCAATTCCTTTTACTTTTCATGCAATTTAATTCTTCTGCAATTGTTCTAAGTTCTGCTTACTGCTTCCTTTAAATTTCCTACACCCAATCCCCTTTACATTTGATTTAATTTACATTTCTTGTCATTTAAGTTTTTGTCAATTTACATTTCTTGCTCTTTAAGTTTTCTACCCATTTACATTCTGTCATTTACAATTCTTGTGAAGTTACTTTCTGTTGGCTACATTTCATCCAATTTCACTTCAATGTTAGCTTGACTAAACTAATCACCCACTAAAGTTGCTTGATCCATCAATCCCTGTGGGATCGACCTCACTCTAAGTGAGTTTTACTACTTGATGCAACCCGGTACACTTGCCGGTGAGTTTTAGGTGTTGGAATTTCGATTCCAACCCATCAGAGGGCACCACAAAAGTCAACCTCCAAGGCGCACCCTACACTAGGAGCCAAACCCCTATCTAAGAAGGCGAAGGCATTCGCTCTTATTGATGAAAAAGAGAAGAGCAAACTGGCAAAAGATTCTTCAAGGTTCCCCAACCGCTTCTGTGAACTTGTGTTTCCCACCATGGTTGAGAGAAACTATCATGCCGAGCATCTACTCACCCCACCGGACAAGGTTGCTCATTGTATCCTACCCCGCATTGAGTGGCGAGGATGGGAGTTTCTTTTGAGAAAGCCACAAGAGGTCAACCTCTCGTGGGTGGTAGAATTCTACAGTAACTACCATCTCTCCTCTCTTCAATCGGTATACGTACGCCGGAAGCAAGTCCCAATTTCAGAAGAGGCTATTCAGTAAGTGCTTAATGTTCTACCGATACCAAGCGACATGGATGGCTACCAAGAGGTCTTAGGTTAGCGGGATGAGTGTGGGTTTGATTGGGACTCGATTCTTTGAATCATTGCTGAACCAGAGACATTTTGGACCCAAGGTCGACTCCGGATGTGGCCCAAGTGCATTGACGCACGTTCCCTCACTGTAGAAGCTAGAGCTTGGACCCAGATCCTATCCCATTATGTGCTACCTAGTAACCACATGTCGTCCTTCATGGCGGATCTTGCCTTGTTTGTTTGGTGTGTTCTCACGGAGAGACCGGTGAACATTCCACTTCTTATCAAGCAAGCAATGGGTCAAGTCCACGCCCGGGGTAATTTGCCATTTCCAGCATTGGTGTCTGATTTAGTCACTACTGCAGGTGTTCCTTGGGAGACCATGGACGCGAAAGCTATGATTCCGGCTAAGGGCGATGTTGTCCCAACCGGAAGATACTTACAGCTTCCTATGAACACCAAAAGCCTCGACATAGCCCCTCGGCCTACTATTCCTTCCATATCATCATCACCACCACCACAAAGATCCACCAATCAACGGATTGAAGATCTACACCGGAAGATTGATAGATATGAGCGGCGCAACCAATGCCGGTACACTTACATCAAGAAGCTTTTGCGTTGTGTTACCCCTAGCATGGAGGAACCCGAAATATTCACGACCACCTCGAACCCAAGTGACGAGAGCTCTGATGAAAGGGATAGTGATGGTTCCGATCCCAACCACCCTTTGCGTATTGTTAGTAGCACGGAGGACCGTGCTAATTTCTAAGTGTGGGGAGGTCGTTCGACCGATCTCCATGGGTAACAATCTCTTTCTTTCAACACCCATGGATTTATCTTTTGTTTAGTAGTTAATACATTGCATGTGTAGTTAGTCTTTCTTGCATGATAGTTAGTCCCTATAGAATTACTTGGTCAAAAATAATGACTTGACTTCTTCCCCAAGAAACTATATTTACGGGGTACCCTACCGATTTTGAAAAAAAATTTTGCGATAAACTTGCTTAAAGAATGTATTTTGGAACATAGTGGTTGAGCTAAGAATACAAGCATGTAAGTTTTGAGCCTATTGTGTGGTTATATCTTCTAACCACTATTTCCCATTCTTGTGTGCATTACTCTCTCGCTATGATTGTAATCCTTGCTTTGTTTGATTCTATATGTCCATTACTTTGTGTATGAATGCATTTACATGATTGAGGTCATCATTTAAATAGTCACTTTTCCCAAACGGCCTTAACCCTTTTATCTACCATTGCTAACCAATTTTGCACCCATGATAAAACCTTTTCGTTCTTAATTAGAGCACATCAACCAACCTAAGTGAAAAACAATGAATGTCCCTGGATTTGGATCCTTGATTAGCTTAGGTGAGTGAGGGTGTGTATCATTCAAATAGGAGGGTGTGCTTGGGAACTTGGGTAAATGTAAAGGTGTGTATTTGTAGTTGTAATTGAAAATTTTGAGAATTGGAAACATACTCATGTATTAATGATTGAACCAGATGCACTGACACTTTTGTACCTAAAACCCCAAAAAAGGGGACAAACGAATATATATATATATATATATATATATATATATATATATATATATATATATATATATATATATAAGGATGAAAGAAAAAGAATGTAAGAAAAAGAAATAGAAAAGTAGAAGAAACAAAAGTATGGAAAACAATAAAAAAAAAAGGGGGACAAAAATGCCCCAAAGTAGAGCAATAATAACAATGCATATGGGATGTGAATTCAAAAGAATGCATGAGTATGAGAAAAAGTGAAACCCATGGGTAGCTAGGTATTGTATTAGAATTGTATAGGGTGTTTATGTGCTTAGTGAGATCTTAGGTTAATCAAGGATTCAAATTTCAAGCTCAATTGACCATATACATCCCTACCTTTACCCTAGCCCCATTACAACCCATGAATAAGACCTCATGATACTTGTATGCATGCATTAAGTAATCGTTGATTGTTAGATGAAAGACAAATCTTGGAAAGCATGATTAGGAGAGGATTGAGTGACGAACCCTATACACTTGAGCGAATAGAGCGGATACACTTCCAGTGAGGGTTCGATGCTCAACTCCTTGTTCCCGGTTTTCACAAGCGTTCATCTAGCAAGTTATACGCACTTCATATGGATGTTCAAATTGGTAGGAATTATGGACTATATGTCATTTTCACCCTATATGCTCATATGTGTTCTTTGAGGATAGTTTTACCTTTGACTAAGTAGGTAGATGCTTTTACATTAGTTGTTGCATACATTCATTTAGGAAATTTGCACTTCATGAACCCTTTCTTACAATGGTCTTTGGTCTTTTTATTTTTAGCATGAGGACATGGTTGGTTTAAGTGTGGGAAGATTTGATAAACCCCAATTTTGTGGTTTATATTGAGTGGAATTTGAGAGGTTTTGTCAATGTTTTTCACACTTATTCACAAGAATTGCATGGTTTTGTGTTCTCTTCCTAATATTGCTTCATGATGAAAAACATGCTTCTTTTGCCTTAGAATTGCTATATTTTGATCCTTTTTTATTGCTATTCGATGCCGTGACGTGTTTGTTGAGTGATTTCAGAATTTATAGGGAAAGAATGGCCTAGAAGAGAGAAAGAAAGCATGCACAAGTGGAAGGAACATGAAGATTTGGATTTTGGGAATTTTAGCATGGGCGCGCACGTGAACCTCGCGCGCATGCATGGGTGCAAACAGCTGGAAGCGGCGTGCGAAGATCGACGCGCGTGCGTACATGGCGCGCACGCGTGGATCGCAAAATCAATCGGCGCGCACGCGTGCATGGCGCGTACGCGCGACAAGCTGCACGTGATCTCATTAAAGGAAATCGTGCCTGGCGATTTCTGAGGCTGAAGAGGCCCAAATTCAAGCTAGTTCTGCATGGAAAAGACCCAAGGATGCTAGGGGAAAAGAGGGGATCATTCATTCACACTTAGACACAATTTTTAGCTGGTTTTTGGTTTTTGGTTCTTCTAGAGAGAGAAATCCTTGTTCATCTCTAGATCTAGTTTGATTTGATCTTCCCTTGTTGAATTATGAATTGGATTTTGTTAATTACTAGTTTTGATTACTTAATTTTGAATTCCTTAGTATAATTTTGCTTAGATCTTGTGTTAGATTTATGGTTTCTTGTCACTTGTCATTTTCTACCTATTTTGTGAATCTTATGGATCTTGAATTGTTAATATTACATTGATGATTTCCATGGTTAATTGTGTTGTTTGAGTGATTTTACATTGATAATTGTTAGTGGGTACTTGTTAATTTCAATTTAATTGCATTTTGAATATGTCCTTTAGTAATGCTTACCATGTGTTTGATGAAATGTTTCCTTTGATTATGGAGTAGTTTTCTTTACTCTTGGCCTAGGCTAAGAGAATTGAGTGACCTTGAGTCATTGGGTCTCATTGAATTGGTGATTTGAGAACCCTTGGTGATCAATTTGACACCCATTGACACTAACCCACTACTAATTTAATTAGTAGATAGGTTGGGACTTATGGGTTGATGTGATCAAACCTATTTGACGTACTTCAAGCTTAGGAGTAGACATTACATACTTTAGGCTTTTGGGAAGTAGACTTAATGGGTTGGTACCTCATAATTATCAATATTTGGTATGTAGACAAGGATGGCGATCTCAATTCCCATGCCTAGCCAAGAGTTGCTTTTATTATTCATATTTGAAAACCAAAATTTCAATTGCTTAACTCTAGTTATAGTTACTTGTTAGTTTGAGAGTAGAATTATATTACTTGTCCTCTTATTAGTTTGAATTGCTCATATCTTACTTTAGCCACTTGAGTTAGTTTTTTGCATCTTAAGATTTCTTGTTTGATTGAGTTTTTTAGTTTAATTTCTTGCTCATGACTTCCAACCCCGGAATTCTAACCAATGTTAAGGCACATGTTTGCTCGTTCCTTGTGAGACGACCCAAGGTTTGAATACTTCGGTTACTTTTATTGGGGTTGAACTTGTGACAACCAATTCCTTTCAAGTTTGATCGGGAGTTATTAGTTGGTTTGGAGCTATGTTCACAACGAAGTTCTATTTCTATTAAGAGAAATTCTAAACCAACAATAACCAACACATCAAACTCATGGATAAATTTGTTAAGAATCTAGAAATTTCTTACTCAAACACTCTTCCCTAATTTCAAAATTTAAAGTTTTAATTTTGAAAGATTTAGGTGGTTTTGATGTTCTAGGGTCGAATTAGCTCGTGGATAGTTTAGGGCTTTCTCCATTTGACTCGTCGATAACGGTAAGAAAATCCTAACCCTTGTGAATTGGTGATTCAGTGAGCTCAATGTTGATTATTGAGATATTGTATGAATTAGATCGTGTATCTTGTTAAATTGCAGTTAAATTAGTGGACATTGGAAGCTTGGAATTGAATCCTGGGAGCTGAAAATTCAATTGGTGAGGAGTTGGAGCATTGGAGCTTGAGAAATGGTGGAAAATTCAGGTGTTCTGAGCTTAGGGAGGAATCGGGCAAGGTATGGTTTTGGTTTCTCGTAGATAATATATAATATTTTGTGAAAATATAGGCTAGATAACCCTAGGATAAGTTGAAAATGTGGGAATATGTTAATGCTAGTAACCTTGATGGAAATGTGAAATTATATTGTGCATGAGTTGATTAGTGATGATTTTGTTGAGTTGGTTGTAGGAATTGTGTTAATTAATATTGTTGATGGGAGTTTATGAATAATTATTGATGAATGTGAGTATTGATGATAAAAGATTGAGGATTGGTTGAGTTTTGTGTGTGTATATATATATATATATATATATATATATATATATATATATATATATATATATATATATATATATATATATATATATGTGTGTGTGTGTGTGTGTGTATGTTGAATAATGAATGAATTAAGAGTTGGAAATGATTTTGATATTGTAACTAGTTTAGCGTATTGGAAATGCTTTGAAAAAGGTTTGAAAGGTGGTTTGGTTGGGACCCTTGAGGGCGGCAGAAGTCCAACTTTTAGAGGAGATGCTGCCAAAAGTTTTATGAAAATAGGAGGCTTCCTTTGAAGTGGTTATTTAGAAAGATTTGGATTTTTAAGGATTTTATAATTTGATTTAGAGTTATTAAGAAAAGATTATGTTTTGATTTTGCTTTATTTAGAAAAGAATGAATTGTGTTTGGAGTATAAATTGTTGATGAACAATATGGGAATATGGGAGGTGTGATAATAAGAAATAAAGGATATTGAGAATTAATTTTTCAGTCTAATTGTTGAAATGATTAAGTTTTTTGTTTTATCGAGAAAAGTATTATGTATGAATTTGATTTATCAAGTAAATGATATATGTGTGACCGAGTAAGAGGTAGTGGCGTTGTCCACATGCTCCGGGAAAGAGATGAGAAAGAAGAATTATGAGAGTTGAGTTTGATTATGAAGTGCTGAATGCTGAGGTTAAATGAATGAACTTGAATTGAAATTGTTTTGTGAGGATCGTGGTTATTTACTGCCCACCAGATTTTAAAGAGAATTGTTTTGTGGGGATCGTGGTTATTTACTGCCAATGTGTGTGCTATTTTCCAATTGAAAACGTCTGTGGGGATCGAGGTGGTTTATCTCCCGCAGATGGTGGGGATCGTGGTGGTTTACTGCTCACCAGATGAGAATCGTGGTACTGTACCGCTTGCCAGTTTTCAAGATGATGATGTCCGGTTTAGCTACCGGACATATCGGGTTGGCTTTCTAACTGACAGACGAGACTCATCAGCCATAGGACAAATATACATCATATGCATATGTGTGTTTTGTTTGATTGTGCATTAATTGGGCTTGCATATGTGATTATTATACTTACCTGCTAAATTTGCTATCTACTGTACCTGTATCCTACTTGTGTTTGCTTTGTCTATATTGTTTGTCTGTGCACCAGAGTTTTGGAGGATTGAAGGAAGGCAAAAATTAGGGCTTAAGTTAGAATGGAATTTGAAATAGGAACTTTAGATAACCTACCTTATTTATGGTTTTCATTTTATAAACTTTAACATTTAAATCTGAGTGTCGGAGTTCTAGGACTGCCTTTGGCTTTCCTGGAACCTTGTATCTTATGTACAACGCACCTTTACCATATTGAGAACCCCTGATTCTCATTCTATACATATATTGTGGTTTTCAAATGCAGGACACGAGGAACTATACTGAGCATTTTGGAGACTCTTGAAAGCGAAGAACTATCTTGGGACTTGGTTTTTGTATTTGGTTTATGTTTATATATGTGTATAGATTCTCCATCTTGTATATATTATATTTTGTCCCTCTTAGAGGTCAACTTGGAGAAACACGATTTAGATTTTTCTATTAGTTTATTTTTTGGGTTGTATATATATATATATTCAAGCCAACGTTTACTTCGCAGGTTGAGTCTTAATCTAGATTATATAACTGTTGGTTGGTACTCTATTTTTTTATATATTTGGCTTCTGATTTTCTATATAAGTTTTCTATCTTTCCGTTTCTCGTGAGTATTGTACCTTCGATTTTGTTTTCGTCGTACCCCTTTTCTTTCAAGGCTCCCAGATATATTATCCTTGTTTTGCACACATATTTTTGCTTTTAGAGGTTGTAGCGCCTCGCCACCTGTGTTTTACATCCTAGGTATAAAGCTCTATGTGGTAGGGTGTTAAATTTTGGTATCAGAGCAGTTCATTCCTGTAGAGCCTGGAGAACTAACAGACTATGCTTCTGAGCATACTCTGGCTGTGTGTATATGCTAGTTAGGATGTTTACTTGACATATATAGCATAGATTTTCATGAGCATACTTTTGGAGAATTGAAGTACTAGACTTGAGATATTGAGACTGATCACCTTAATATCAATTTTTCGTTGTGGACAAGATCCAAAGGGCTTCTTGTGGACGGGAGTGGATGATTTTAGGGCTACTACTATACGAGCTACTACTGAAGGGGATGGAGCGGATAGCTTAGGAATTGTGATGGAGGCGGTGATGGATTAGGTACTGGAGACAACAAGGATTAGAACTTGTGCAGCTAAACAAATGCTTGATAGCGTTTAGTTAGAGAGATAAAAGGATTCAAGGAATGTTCTGGCAGAGTAGACAAGTGATTAAGTTCTTCGTGGCTTATAATCAGAGTGGCGCTGCGGAAGCGCGGCGATTTTGGTGGTTCTAGAACTGTAGTGATGGGAGGAAGAGGTCGTGGGATATGAGAATGATTCTAGGATTGACATAGGAATGAGGAATAGAGAGTGTGAATGTGTGGTTTAGGTCATAACAGATTGACTCAGACTAAGAGATTGAGGAATTGTTTAGTGTTTGAGACAGCTGAGAAAGAATTGAGATTGATTTCATTTAGAGAGAACCCTTGAAGACTAAGGAAGTTTGTAGTCGTTGAGAAAGAGCCAAACGAAGTTAAAAGTGAAACAAATGGGTATCACTTAGACTTCAATTGGAAATAGGGTGCCAAATTGATGTTGGAGAATGGCAAAATGAATGGTAAGAGGTCAGTTGAATCTGAGGGAGCATATATGAAGATTTGAGAGCTAATTTTCGAGGGCAAAAATTTTTGTTAGGGGTGTAGGATGTAAACCCTGAGTAATTAGTAAATAATTAACTAATAAATTATTTATTATTTAAAGAAATTAGAAAATTAAATTTTATAGTTTAGAAAGGAAGAAATATATAAAATATGAATTTTGACACAAATTTTAAAGCTTTTGGCCTAAAATTGGACCAAACGGGCCGAACCAGTTAGACCGGACTCAAACCAGGCCCAAGGCCCATTATATAAAAACCAAGACTTGCACTCTTCTACCCCAAATGGCCTGAAACACATTGATGGAGGGAGCAATCAGCGTTGAACCCTAACCCTTCCACTTTCAATTTCAATCGTCCATAACTTTCAATCTGGAGCTCCGATTGACGAGCCATCAGCGGCTACGTGTTCGACTCGGAATTCTCTGCAAAATTAATACATCAATTTGGTTAAAATTTAGAAATTTCTTACTCAGCCACTCTTTCCTAATTTCGAAATTTAAAGTTTAAATTTTGAGAGATTTAGGTGGTTTTGATGTTCTAGGGTCGAATTAGCTCGTGGATAGTGTAAGGATTTGTAAATTTGACTCGTGGATAATGGTAAGGAAATCCTAACCCTTGTGAATTGATAATTTAGTGAGCTCAATGTCGATTATTTTGATATTGTATGAATTAGATCGTGTATCTTGTTGAATTGGAGTTAAATTGGTGGACATTGGAAGCTTGGAATTGAATCCTGAAAGCAGGAAATTCAATTGGTGAGGAGTTAGAGTATTGGAGCTTGAGGAATGGTGGATAATTCAGGTGTTTTAGGCTTAGAGAGGAATTGGCCAAAGTATGATTTTGGTTTCTCGTAGAAAATATATAATGTTTTGTGAAAATATAGGCTAGATGACCATAGGATAGGTTGGAAACATGGGAAAATGTTAGTAACTTTGATGAAAATGTGAAAGTATATTGTGAATGAGTTGATGAATGATGATTTTGTTGAGTTGCTTGTAGGAATTATGTTAATTAATATCGTTGATGGGAGTTGATGAATGATTATTGATGAATGTGAGTATTGATGATGAAAGATTAAGGATTGGTTTAGTTTTGTATGTGTGTGTGTGTGTGTGTGTGTGTGTGTGTGTGTGTGTGTGTATGTGTGTGTATGTGTGTGTGTGTTGAATAATGAATGAATAGCGAGTTGGAAATGATTTTGATATTGGAATTGGTTTGACTTATTGGAAATGGTTTGAAAAGGGTTTGAAAGGTGGTTTGGTTGGGACCCTTGAAGGGTGGCAGAAGTCCAAGTTTTAGAGGAGATGCTGCCAATAATTTTATGAAAATAGGAGGCTTCTTTTGAAATGGTTATTTAGAAAGATTTGGACTTTTAAGGATTTTATCATTTGATTTTGAGTTATTAAGAAAAGGATTATATTTTGAGTTTGCTTTATTTAGAAAAGAATGAATTGTGTTTTGAGTATGAATTGTTAATGAATGATATGGGAGGTGTGATAATAAGGAATGAAGGATGATGAGAATTGATTTTTTAGTCTAATTGTTGAAATGTTTAAGTTTTGAGTTTTATCGAGAAAAGTATTATGTTTGAATTTAATTTATCAAGTTAATGAGATATGTGTGACCGGGTAAGAGGTAACGGCATTGTCCACATGCTCCGGGAAAGAGATGAAAAAGAAGAATGATGAGAGTTGAGTTTGATTATGAAGTGATGAATGCTGAGGTTATATGAATGAACTTGATTTGAAATTGTTTTGTGGGGATCATGGTTATTTACCGCCCACCAGGTTTTAAAGAAAGTTGTTTTGTGGGGATCATGGTTATTTACCGGCCACGTGTGTGCTAATTTTCAATTGAAAACGTCTGTGGGGATCGAGGTGGTTTACTGCCCGTAAATGGTGGGGATCGTGGTGGTTTACCGCTCACCATGAGGATCGTGATACTGTACCGCTCACTAGTTTTCAAGAGAACGATGTCCGGTTTAGGTACTGGACATGTCGGGTTGGCTTTATAACCGACAGATGAGACTCATCAGCCATAGGACAAACATACATCATATGCATATGTGTGTTTTATTTGATTGTGCATTAACTGGGCTTGCCTATGTGATTATTATGCTTACCTACTATATTTGTTATCTACTGTATCTGAATCCTACTTGTGTTTGCTCTGTCTGTATTATTTGTCTGTGCACTGGAGTTTTGGCGGATTGGAGGAAGGCAAAAATTAGGGCTTAAGTTAGAAAGGAATTAGAAATAAGAACCTTAGATAACCTACCCGATTTATGGTTTTCAATTTATAAACTTTAAGATTTAAATCTGAGTGTCGGAGTTCTAGGACTGTCTTTGGCTTTCCCAGGACCTTATATCTTATGTACGTGGGCACCTTTACCATACTAAGAACCCCCGATTCTCAATCCATACATATATTGTGGTTTTCATATGCAGGACACGAGGCACCATACTGAGCATTTTGGAGACTCTTGAAAGCGAAGAACTATCTTGGGACTTGGTTTTTGTATTTGTTTTATGTTTATATATGTGTATAGATTCTCCATCTTGTATATATTATGTTTTTTCCCTCTTAGAGGTCGACTTGGTGAAACACGATTATATTTTTCTGTTGGTTTATTTTTGGGGTTGTATATATATATATATTCTAGCCGACCTTTCCTTCACAGGTCGAGTCTACATCTGGATTATATAACTGTCAGTTAGTACTCTATTTTTTTTATATATCTGTCTTATGATTTTCTATATAAGTTTTCTATCTTTTCGTTTGTCGTGAGCGTTGTACCTTCGATTTTGTTTTCGTCGTACCCCTTTTCTTTCAAGGCTCCCAGACATATTGTCCTTGTTTTGTACATATATTTTTTCCTTTTAGAGGTCGTAGCACCTCGCCACCTGTGTTTTACATACTAGGTATAAAGCTCTGTGTGTAGGGTGTTAAATTATGGTATCAGAGTAGTTCATTCCCGTAGAGCCTGGCGAATGGACTGACTATGCTTCTGAGCATACTCTAGCTGTGTGTATATGCTATCTAGGATGTCTGCTTGACATATATAGCATAGATTTTCATGAAAGGAATTTGGAGAATTGAAGCACTAGATTTGAGATATTAAGACTGATCAACTTAATATCAATTGTTCGGTGTGGACAAGATCCAAAGGGTGTCTCATGGACGCGAACGAGGTGATAAGGATGATATTAGGGCTACTGCTGAAGGGGATGGAGCGGATAGCTTAGGAATTGTGATGGAGCCGGTGATGGATTAGGTGGTGGAGACAACCAAGGATTAGAACTCGTGCAGCTGAACAAATGGTTGATAGCGTTTAGTTAGAGAGATAAAGAGATTCAAGTAATGATCTGGCAGAGTAGACAAGTGATTAAGTTCTTAGTGGCTTATAATCAGAGTGGCGCTGCGGAAGTGCGGTGATTTTGGTGGTTCTAGAACTGTAGTGATTGGAAGAAGAAGTCGTGGAATATAAGAATGTATGCATAGTAAACGAAATTAAGGAACGGGTCCACCTTAGTGAGGGTGGCGTCTTCCTCTTCTTGAAGAACCAATGGTACTCTTGAGCTCCTCTATGTCTCTTCCTTGTCTTTGTTGCTCCTCCCTCATAGCTCTTTGATCTTCTCTAATCTCATGGAGAATGATGGAGTGCTCTTGGTGTTCCATCCTTAGTTGTCCCATGTTGGAACTTAATTCTCCTAGGAAGTTGTTGATTTGCTCCCAATAGTTTTGTGGAGGGAAGTGCATCCCTTGAGGTATCTCAGGGATTTCATGGTGAATAATTTCCTCATGCTCTAGTTGAGGTCCATGATCTCTTGTTTGCTCCATCCTTTTCTTAGTGATGGGCTTGTCCTCATCAAAGAGGACATCTCCCTCTATGTCAATTCTAGCCGAATTGCACAGGTGGCAAATGAGGTGAGGAAAGGCTAACCTTGCCAAAGTAGAGGACTTGTCAGCCACCTTGTAGAGTTCTTGAGGTATGATCTCATGAACTTTCACTTCCTCCCCAATCATGATACTATGGATCATGATGGCCCGGTCTACAGTAACTTCAGACCGGTTGCTAGTAGGAATAATTGAGTGTTGAATGAACTCCAACCATCCTCTAGCTACAGGCTTAAGGTCCGGTCTTCTCAATTGAACCGGTTTGCCTCTTGAGTCAACTTTCCGTTGAGCTCCTTCTACACATATGTCCATGAGGACTTGGTCCAATCTTTGATCAAAGTTGACCCTTCTAGTGTAGGGGCGTACATTTTCTTGCATCATTGGCAAGTTGAACGCCAACCTTACATTTTCCGGACTGAAATCTAGGTATTTCCCCTGAACCATGGTAAGCCAATTCTTTGGATTCGGGTTCATACTTTAATCATGGTTCCTAGTGATCCATGCGTTAGCATAGAACTCTTGAACCATTAAGATCCCGACTTGTTGAATAGGATTAGAGAGAACTTCCCATCCTCTTCTTCTAATCTCTTGTCGGATCTCCGGATATTCGCTCTTTTTGAGCTTAAAAGGGACCTCAGGGATCACCTTTTTCTTGGCCACAACTTCATAGAAGTGGTCTTGATGGACCTTTGAGATGAATCTCTCCATCTCCCATGACTCAGAGGTGGAAGCAATTGCCTTCCCTTTCCTCTTTCTTGAGGTTTCTCTGGCCTTAGGTGCCATTAATGGTTATGGAAAAATAAAAAGCAATACTTTTACCACACCAAACTTAAAAGGTTTGCTCGTCCTCGAGCAAAAGAAGAAAGAAAGTGGTAGAGGAAGAAGAAGAATGGAGGAGATGGAGGGAGAAGGTGTATTCGGCCAAAGGGGAGGAGTGGTGGTTGTAATGTGTGAAAATGGGGTAGTGTTGAGGGGTTTATATAGGGGTGGGGGGAGGTTAGGTTTCGGCCATTAGGGTTGGGTTTGGGAGGGAAAAGAATTTGAATTTTAGAGGTAGGTGGGGTTTATGGGGAAGAGTGGATGGATGTGAGTGGTTAAGGGTATTTGGGGAAGAGGTATGAAAAGGTGTGAAGAGGAGAGAAGAAGAGGTGGGGTAGCTGGGGATCCTGTGGGGTCCACAGATCCTGAGGTGTCAAGGATTTCTCATCCCTGCACCATTTAGGCGTGCAAAACGCCCTTAGAATGCATGTCTGGCGTTAAACGCCAGCTTGCTGCCTGTTTTTGGTGTTAAACGCCCAAATGTAGCCTGTTTCTGGCGTTTAACGCCAGGTTGATGCTTGTTTCTGGCGTTTAAATGCCAGAATGCTCTTCCTCCAGGGTGTGCTATTTTCAATGCTGTTTTTCATTCTGTTTTTGATTTTTCAGTAGTTTTTGTGACTCCACATGATCATCAACCTAAAAAACATAAAATAGCAATGGAAAATAGATACATATAATTAGATAACATTGGGTTGCCTCCCAACAAGCACTTCTTTAATGTCAATAGCTTGACAGTGAGCTCTCATGGAGCCTCACAGATGTTCAGAGCAATGTTGGGACCTCCCAACACCAAACTTAGAGTTTGAATGTGGGGGTTCAACACCAAACTTAGAGTTTGACTGTGGGGGCTTTGGTTGACTCTGCAGTGAGAGAAGCTTTTCATGCTTCCTCTCCATGGTTACAGAAGGAGAACCTTGAGTTTTAAATACAAGGTAGTCCTCATTCAGTTGAAGGACCAACTCTCCTCTGTCCACATCAATCACAGCTTTTGCTGTGGCTAGGAAGGGTCTTCCAAGGATGATGGATTCATCCTCATCCTTCTCGGTGTCTAGGATTATGAAATCAGCAGGGATGTAAATGCCTTCAACCTTTACTAACACGTCTTCTACTAATCTATAGGCCTGTTTCATGGATTTGTCTGCCATCTCTAATGAGAACTTGGCAGCCTGTACCTCAAAGATTCCCAGTTTCTCCATTACAGAGAGTGGCATGTGATTTATCCCTGACCCAAGGTCACACAGAGCCTTTTCAAAGGTCATGGTGCCTATTGTACAAGGTATGAAGAACTTTCCGGGATCCTGTTTCTTTTGAGGCAAAGTGTGCTGAACCCAGATATTTAGTTCATTAATGAGCATTGGAGGCTCATCCTCCCAAGTCTTATTACCAAATAGCTTGGCATTCAGCTTCATGATTGCTCCTAAATACTGGGCAACTTGCCCTTGAACAATGTCTTCATCTTCTTCAGAAGATGAATAGTCATCAGAGCTCATGAATGGTAAAAGGAGGTTCAATGGAATCTCTATGGTCTCTAGATGAGCCTCGGATTCCTTTGGTTCCTCAAAGGGAAACTCCTTATTGGTCAGTGAACGTCCCAGGAGGTCTTCCTCACTAGGATTCATGTCCTTCTCTTCCTTTCTGGGTTCGGCCATGATGGTCAAATCAATGGCCTTGCACACTCTCTTTGGATTTTCTTCTGTATTGCTTGGGAGAGTACTAAGAGGAGTTTCAGTGACTCTTTTACTCAGCTGGCCCACTTGTGCCTCCAAATTTCTAATGGAGGATCTTGTTTCATTCATGAAACTTAGAGTGGCCTTAGATAGATCAGAGACTATATTTGCTAAGCTAGATGGATTTTGCTCAGAATTCTCTGTCTGTTGCTGAGTAGATGATGGAAAAGGCTTGCTATTGCTAAACATGTTTCTTTCACCATTATTAAAGCCTTGTTGAGGCTTTTGTTGATCCTTCCATGAGAAATTTGGATGATTTCTCCATGAGGGATTATAGGTGTTTCCATAGGGTTCACCCATGTAATTCACCTCTGCCATTGCAGGGTTCTCAGGATCATAAGCTTCTTCTTCAGAAGATGCCTCTTTAGTACTGTTGGATGTAGCTTGTAATCCATTCAGACTCTGAGAAATCATATTGACTTGCTGAGTCAATATTTTGTTCTGAGCCAATATGGCATTCAGAGTATCAATTTCAAGAACTCCCTTCCTCTGAGGCGTCCTATTACTCATAGGATTCCTTTCAGAAGTGTACATGAACTGGTTATTTGCAACCATGTCAATGAGTTTCTAAGCTTCTGCAGGTGTTTTCTTTAGGTGAATGGATCCACCTGCAGAATGGTCCAATGACATCTTTGATAATTCAGACAGACCATCATAGAATATATCCAGGATGGTCCATTTTGAAAGCATGTCAGAAGGACACTTTTTGGTCAGTTGCTTGTATCTCTCCCAAGCTTCATAGAGGGATTCACCTTCTTTCTGTTTGAGAGTTTGAACATCCACTCTAAGCTTTCTAAGCTTTTGAGGAGGAAAGAACTTGGCTAAGAAAGCCGTGACCAGCTTATCCCAAGAGTTCAGGCTATCTTTAGGTTGAGAGTCCAACCATATTCTAGCTCTGTCTCTTATAGCAAACGGGAAAAGCATAAGCCTGTAGACCTCGGGATCAACCCCATTGGTCTTAACAGTATCACAGATTTGCAAGAATTCAGTTAAGAACTGAAAGGATCTTCTGATGGAAGTCCATGAAGCTTGCAATTCTGTTGCATCAGAGAAACTAATTGAGGCTTTAGCTCAAAATTGTTTGCTCCAATAGTAGGGATTGAGATGCTTCTTCCATGTAAGTTGGAATTTGGTGCAGTAAAGTCACCAAGCATCCTCCTTGCATCTCCACCATTATTTTTATTTTCGGCCATGTCTCCTTCTTTTCCGAAAATTTCTGTCAGATTTTCTCCAGAGAGTTATGCTTTAGCTTCCCTTAGCTTCCTCTTCAGAGTCCTTTCAGGTTCAGAATCAGCTTCAACAAGAATGTTCTTATCCTTGTTCCTGCTCATATGAAAAAGAAGAGAACAGAAAATAATAGGGATCCTCTTTGCCACAGTAGAGATGTTCCTTTATGTGAGTAGAAAAGAAGAAAAATAATTCGAACACAGAAAGAGGGGGAGGGTTCGAATTTTTAAGAAGAAGAGAAGTGTTAGTAGATAAATAAAATAATTAAAAAGAGATGAGGGGGAGAGTTCAAAAATTAAACAAAATAAAAATAAAAATTAAAGTTAGAATTCGAAAATTTTAAGAAGAAAAACGAAATTAAATTAAATTAAATTTTAAAACAATTAGTTAATTAAAAAGAAATTTTGAAAAAGAGGTTAGTGATTTTCGAAAACAAGAGAGAGAAAAGTAATTAGGTGGTTTTGAAAAAGATAAGAATTAAACAAAAAGATAGGATTAATTTGAAAAAGATGATATGATTGAAATAGTGAACTTTTAAAATCAAACAAAAAGTTAAGTGGTTAATTGAAAAAAGATTTGAAAATCAAATTTGAAAGGGTGAGAAGTTAAGAAAGATTTTGAAATTGATTTTGAAAAAGATATGATTGAAATTTGATTTGAAAAAGATTTAAAAAGAAAATTAAAAAGATTTGATTTTTGAAAATTAAAGTTGATTACTTGACTAACAAGAAACTAAAAGATAGGATTTTAAAATTTAAAGAATGAACCTTTCTTAATAGGCAAGTAACAACTTGAGATTTTTGAATCAAAATATTAAAAGTTAGTATTAATTTCGAAAATATGAGATAAAAATAAGAAAAAAAATTTTGAAAATCAATTTGAAATTTTCGACAATATGAAAGAAAAAAAGATTTGATTTTTGAAAAAGATTTGAAAAAGATAGAATTTTTAAATTGAAAATTTGACTTGATTCATAAGAAACAATTAAATTTTAAAAACTTTTTGACTAAGTCAAACCAAATTTTCGAAAATTTATGAGAGAAAAAGGGAAAGATATTTTTTTTTTATTTTTGAATTTCTAATGAAGAAAGAGAAAAACAATAAAAGACACAAGACATAAAAATTATGAATCAAAACAAGAAAAATATGCAAGAACACTTTGAATGTCAAGATGAACACCAAGAACACTTTGAATATCAAGATGAACACCAAGAACTTATTTTTGAAAATTTTTAAGAGAAGACACACATGCAAGACACCAAACTTAGAAATTTTTAATGTTGAGATACTAACAAATTAAAAATGCATATGAGAAACAAGAAAAGATGCAAAACATGAAAATGCAAAGATCAAACAAGGGAAATCATCAAGAACAACTTGAAGAATATGATGAACACCATGCATGAATTTTTTTTTCGAAAATTTTTTTAGTGAAAATTAAAAATATGCAATTGACACCAAACTTAAAAATTGACACAAGACTCAAACAAGAGACATCAAATTTTTTGTTTTTATGATTTTATTAAATTTTTTTTTGTATTTTTTCAAAAATTATTTTGGGAAGAACGAAAAAGAAGAAATTTTTTTTGTATTTTTCAAAAATAAGAAATAAAAAGCTTAAAATTAAAATAAAATTACCTAATCTGAGCAACAAGATGAACCGTCAGTTGTCCAAACTCGAACAATCCTCGGCAACGGCGCCAAAAATTTGGTGCACGAAATCGTAATCGTTCATTCTTTGGTAACGGCGCTAAAAACTTAATACGCACGTTCTTAATCTTAGTTCTTCTTCACAATCTCGCACAACTAACCAGCAAGTGCACTGGGTCGTCCAAGTAATAAACCTTACGTGAGTAAGGGTCGATCCCATGGAGATTGTCGGCTTGAAGCAAGCTATGGTCACCTTGTAAATCTCAGTCAGGCAGATTCAAATGGTTAGAGAGTTTTAATAATTAAAATACAAATAAAACGTAAGATAGAATAGAGATACTTATGTAATTCATTGGTGAGAATTTCAGATAAGCGTATGGAGATGTTTAGTTCCTTCTGAATCTCTGCTTTCCTACTGCCTTCATCCAATCTTTCATACTCCTTTCCATGGCAAGCTGTATGTTGAGCATCACCGTTGTCAATGGCTACATCCCGTCCTCTCAGTGAAAATGGTCCAAAATGCGCTGTCACCGCACGGCTAATCATCTGTCGGTTCTCGATCATACTGGAATAGGATTTAGTAATCCTTTTGCGTCTGTCACTACGCCCAGCACTCGCGAGTTTGAAGCTCGTCACAGCCATCCCTTCCCAGATCCTACTCGGAATACCACAGACAAGGTTTAGACTTTCCGGATCACAGGAATGGCCATCCATGGGTTCTAACTTATACCACGAAGATTCTAATAGTACTTTGCATTAATTCATGAGGAACAGCAGAGCGCCACACCTTAATCTATGGTGTGTAGAAACTCTACCGTTGAAAATACATAAGTGAAAATAGGGTAGACATGGATGAGTGGCCAGCCTCCCATGGAGGTCTCAGAATGTAAAAGTTACATAATGTGTTCCCGAGATCAGCTCCAAATACAATAGTAAAAAGTTCTATTTATACTAACTTAGTTACTAAGGTTACAGAAATAAGTAACTGATGCAGAAATCCACTTCCGGGCCCACTTGGTGTGTGCTTGGGCTGAGCATTGAAGCTTCCACGTGTAGAGGTCTTCCTTGGAGTTAAATGCCAGTTTGTAAACTGTTTCTGGCGTTTAACTCCAGAATAGGGCAGAGAGTTGGCGTTAAATGCCAGTATGCGTCATCTAAACTCGGGCAAAGTATGAACTATTATATATTGCTCAAAAGCCCTGGATGTCTACTTTTCAAAGCAATTGAGAGCGCGCCATTTGGACTCTTGTAGCTCCAAAAAATCTACTTTGAGTGCAGGGAGGTCAGAATCCAACAGCATCTGCAGTCCTTCTTCAGCCTTTGAATCAGATTTTTGCTCAAGTCCCTCAATTTCAGCCAGAAATTACATGAAATCACAGAAAAATACACAAACTCATAGTAAAGTCCAGAAATATGATTTTTATTTAAAAACTAATAAAATATGCTAAAAACTAACTAAATCATACTAAAAACTATGTAAAAACAATGCCAAAAAGCGTATAAATTATCCACTCATCATTTGGCTTATTGGAAATGATTTGAAAAGGGTTTGAAAGGTGGTTTGGTTGGTACCCTTGAAAGGTGGCAGAAGTCCAAGTTTTAGAGGAGATGCTCCTAAAAATTTTATGAAAATAGGAGGCTTCGTTTGAAGTGGTTATTTAGAAAGATTTGGATTTTTAAGGATTTTATAATTTGATTTTGAGTTATTAAGAAAAGGATTATATTTTGACTTTGCTTTATTTAGAAAAGAATGAATTGTGTTTTGAGTATGAATTGTTGATGAACGATATGAGAGGTGCGATAATAAGGAATGGAGGATGTTGAGGATTGATTTTTTAGTCTAATTGTTGAAATGTTTAAGTTTTGAGTTTTATCGAGAAAAGTATTATGTTTGAATTTGATTTATCAAGTTAATGAGATATGTGTGACCGGGTAAGAGGTAGTGGCGTTATTCCCATGTTCGGGAAAGAGATGAAAAAGAAAAATGATGAGAGTTGAGTTTGATTATGAAGTGCTGCATGCTGAGGTTATATGAATGAACTTGATTTGAAATTGTTTTGTGGGGTTCGTGGTTATTTACCGCCCACCAGATTTTAAAGAGAATTGTTTTGTGGGGATCGTGGTTATTTACCGCCCGCATGTGTGCTATTTTTCAATTCAAAACGTTTGTAGGGATCGAGGTGGTTTACCGCCCACAGATGGTGGGGATCGTGGTGGTATACCCCTCACCAGGTGAGGATCATGGTGTTGTACCGGACGTGTCGAGTTGGCTTTGTACTCGACAGTTGATACTCATCAGCCATAGGACAGAAATACATCATATCCATATGTGTGTTTTGTTTGATTGTGCATTAATTGGGCTTGCCTATGTGATTATTATGCTTACCTGCTATATTTGCTACATGCAGTATCTGTATCCTACTTGTGTTTATTTTTTCTATATTGCTTGTTTGTGAACCGAAGTTTTGGAGGACTAGAAGAAGGTGGAAATTAGGGCTTAAGTTAGAAAGGAATTAGAAATAAGAACCTTAGATAACCTACCCTATTTATGGTTTTCAATTTATAAACTTTAAGATTTAAATCTGAGTATCGGAGTTCTAAGACTGCCTTTGTCTTTCCTGGGACCTTATATCTAACATACGTGGGCACCTTTATCATGCTGAGAACTCACGATTCTCATTCCATACATATATTGTGGTTTTCAGATGCAGGACGCGAGGCACCATAATGAGCATTTTGGAGACTCTTGAAAGCAAAGAACTATCTTGGGACTTGGTTTTTGTACTTGGTTTATGTTTATATATGTCTATAGATTCTCCATCTTGTATATATTAAGTTTTGTCTTTCTTAGAGGTCGACTTGGAGAAACACGATTTATATTTTTCTGTTGGTTTATTTTCGGGGTTGTATATATATATATTCTAGCCAACCTTCGTTTCGCAGGTCGAGTCTAGATCTTGATTATATAACTGTCAGTTGGTACTCTATTTTTTTATATATCTGTCTTCTGATTTTCTATATAAGTTTTCTATCTTTCTGTTTCTCGTGAGCATTGTACCTTCGATTTTGTTTTCGTCATACCCCTTTTCTTTCAAGGCTCCCAGTTTTTAAGAGGACGATGTCCGGGTCAGCTACCGGACATGTCGGGTTGGCTTTATAACAGACAGTTGATACTCATCAGCCATAGGACAGACATACATCATATGCATATGTGTGTTTTGTTTGATTGTGCATTAATTGGGCTTGCCTATGTCATTATTATGCTTACCTGCTATATTTGCTATATGTTGTATCTGTATCCTACTTGTATTTGCTTTATCTGTATTGCTTGTTTGTGCACCGGAGTTTTGGAGGATTGGAGGAAGGTGGAAATTAGGGTTTAACTTAGAAAGGAATTAGAAATAAGAACCTTAGATAACCTACCCTATTTATGGTTTTCAATTTATAAACATTAAGATCTAAATCTGAGTGTCGAAGTTCTAGGACTGCCTTTGGCTTTCCCGGGACCTTTTATCTTATGTACGTGGGCACCTTTACCATACTGAGAACCCCCGATTCTCATTACATACATATATTGTGGTTTTCAAATGTAGGACGCGAGGCACCATACTGTGCATTTTGGAGACTCTTGAAAGCGAAGAACTATCTTGGGACTTGGTTTTTGTATTTGGTTTATGTTTATATATGTGTATAGATTCTCCATCTTGTCATATTATGTTTTGTCCCTCTTACAGGTCGACTTAGAGAAACACGATTTATATTTTTCTGTTGGTTTATTTTTAGGGTTGTATATATATATATATATACCACTTGTTAAGAATCTTGTAAAGGCTCAGGTAAAGGTTCAGGTGGTACTGCTTGTAAATGTTGCATCATTTGGACGTTTACTACTTGTATTCGTGACTATATCTCTTGCAAAGCGATCATACTTTGTCTATGAAGATAATGCATTCTTCTAACATGATGAATACGTTTATTCTTAATACTTTTCTTAACATTTTTTATTGATTTCATGTGTTTAATATGTTGTAGCAACTTTTTGGTTCTGACTATTTTCATGTTTATCTTCTTTATTTCTACTATTAATTCTGAATATTCAGTTGTTAACCTTCTTATTTTCATTGCTATTGCCATCATTCTTATTTTCATTTGTCTTCTAACAAGCTTCAAAGAAATAAGCCTTTTTTGAAACTCTTTCATGTTATAAGAATAGAAATAATAACTAGGAGAATAAATAAATTATAAGAAAAGAAAGAACAAGATAGTAAGCTTACAGAAATGAACTTGTACTCTTATTGCTTGTAAAGTTGATACAATCTTGGAGATGATTACAAATATTTAGAGAATTTATGAAGTAAGAAGATATAGAAGTAGAGAGAGCTTCGGAGCTTTCAAGTTTTTGATGTCTTGGAATGAATGAGGCCTTTGGTATTTATAGACCTCAAATGATTACTATTCGGTTACTATTTGCCGATAGTATTGTTTGCTTTTACTGTTTGCCGACATTTACTGTTTTGCCGACATGTACTGTTTGCTTTTACTGTTTGCCGACATTTACTCTTTGCTTTTTTTTACAGAGATCATTTTCCTTTTTTGTTTAAGTGAGCTTTTTATCTTGAGCTCATCTATTTGTTCTTATTGTTATAAAATTTCAGAAGGGTCTTGTGAATCTTGAAAATAATGAGCCGGACTGGATTGGACTTCTTCGTCTTCTTTGTCTTCTCCGAGTGGTACGGACTGGATTGCTTGTAGTGAGTTCTGGATATCTTCCTCTGATGTTGCTGCCGCTAGAGCTGCCATAATTTGTCGCTTCTGAGCTAAGAATTGGGTCTCTTTTCTATAGGCTATTTATTCATTAGTAGTGCTTGAAGCTTTTATTGCTGGACACTTTTGTGAGGTCGACAACCATTGGTCAATAGCTGCTTTCCTTAGCAAGTTTATGTCATATTTGTTCCACCATTTTATCTTTATTATTCTTACTAAGTATTGTATACTTGGGTATTCTTCATAAGCTGATGAATCATACTCCCAGGTCATAATCCAGCTTATTTCCATGGCTGCTATAAATGAAATAAATTTGTATTCTTGTAAAAATTATGAATTGCTTTTAAAATATTCATAAGCCAGGCTTGCTTCTTTTGGGAAAAAGGCTTCTACGGGTCCAAAGGTTTGGAACCATGATTAGAACCATTTGGGAAATTGTAGCGATATCCCTTTCCTAAACCAAATGAACCAGGAATGGGGACTTGGTGATAGGAATAATGTATGATTCTATGCCTCTTGGTAGTCATAATAAGTGTAACTCTGAGGTTCAAATTTTAATGAGAAGCTCTTAGACTGATATGGGGGTAATTCCCACTCTTGTAAAGATAATATTTTCATGATTTTTTTTAACAAATGGGCTGTTAGGTATTGAGATCTCTATAATGTGTTAATTCAATGCATCCGGTGTCTACTAATAAAAATTCATAAAATTTTTGGGGTTTTTGTGGGTTAACAGGAATATAATGAAAAGTGTTTGGGGAAATGGTTTTGTATAGGGTTTTTATATCTTTTTTGAACCACTCTTTTTTTATGGCTAATATTCTGATAGGATTAGGTTTTTCATAATATGGAAACTGTTCTTTCAAGGGTTAAGTGTTATAAAGATCAGATGGTTGTAGTAATGTGAATTTATTATTAGTAGTAATTAAAGAGCTCTTAGAAGGCGATGATGATGATTATGCTTTTACAACCTATGACATAGTCATAAGTCTTAATGATAATTTTTTGCTGGTACAGGAGTAATTGGTAATTTTCTTTCTTTTATTTGGTCAAAAGGTTGACCATAATCTTCACTGGAGGCTGGCTTTTGATCCATTCTTTCCCTGCAAAAATTCTCTAGTAAGAAAGCCAGGAAGTGAATTTAGTTCGTCTTTTATATGTTAAATGGTAAAATCGAAACATGATAGAATAGCCTGCCATCTTGCAAATATTTGTTTTGAAACTAGATTTTTGATATCATTTTTCAAAACGCTTGGGCCTGCTTTGCAATCAGTTCTTATTATAAATGTCTTATTAAATAAATCTTTTTGAAATTTTGAAACACGTAATACTATGGCAAGTATTTCTTTTTTAACCGTTGCATAATTCTTTTGAGCCTGATTCCAAATTTCTGAATGATATTTTAGTATTTGTTCTTTTGAGCTATTAGGAGGTATTTATTTAAGAATTCCTCCATATCCTAATTCTGATGCATCTGTTTCTACAATTAATTTGGCTAATGGATCTAGTATACTTATACAAGGTATTTCTTTTATCGCATTTTTTATTTTTATTATTATAGAAGTCATTTCTTCTGTCCATGGAGGTGGATTTTTTCTTAATCTCTTATAAAGAGATTCGCATGTGACTCTTATTCCAGGTAAGAATTCTGCTACATAATTTAAACATCCTAAAAATCCTTGCAACTGTTTTTTGTCAATTATTTCATTTGAAAATTTATCGGCAAATTCAATGGCTCTTTTGATAGGTACTATAGTTTCCTGATAAATTTCATATCCTAAAATCTTACTTTAGTTATAAAAATTTTCATTTTCTTTTCTGATAAAACTAATCCTTGTTCTTTTATAATATTCATAAATTTTTCCAGATCATATATATGCTGATTTATTCCTTTTGAATATACTAATACGTCATCAAGATATACTATAATAAATTCTATATGCGGGTAAAATATATTATTTATTATTTCTTGGAACTCGCTTGGAGCATTTTTTAATCCTTGGGACATTACATTCCATTCATAATGTCCAAAAAGTACTATAAAAGCTGTCTTATATCTATCTTCCTCTTTTACTGTAATCTGACAATATCCTGATTTCAAATCAAATTTTGAAAAGATATTTTTTTTATTTAATCTTTTAATTAAATCTCTTTTATTTGGTAAGGGATATCTAATCTATTTTAGTACTTTATTAAGAGGTTTATAATTGATGACTAATCTGGGAGCACCTCTTTCTATTTCAGATACTTTCATCACATAGAAGCATGTACAGTTCCATGGTGATTCTGAAGGCCTTATTAGTCCCTTATCTAAATATTCTTCTATATTTCTTTTACAATATTATAGATATTCTTTATTCATATATATTGGTTTTTCTTTTGTTGGTATATCTTTTTCATTAAACCCATCTTCATATGGTAAAGATATTTCTTGTAATTTTCTATGATGAAAATCCTTGGGGTTTAGGCTACATAGTTCTTTTTTAATATTTTCTTCAATTCCTTTTATTTTATTTTGTATTTCAGGATTTTGTAATTGTTCTTCTATTCTTTTGTATATAACTTCTTGATTTAAATAGTTAATTTGTCTTGTTTTTCTTTCTATAACATTAATTTGGATTGGTAGGTGTTGTAAAGTTTTTTCTTGGTTCTTATAGTTAATTTGTTTTGTTTCCCTTTCTATAACATTAACTTGGGTAGATAGATGTTGTAACATATTAAGTTCATGTTGTTTGGTTTAGTGAGAAATTCAAAATGAACAGGATGATTTGAAATGCGTAAACAAGTTATTCTGTCTATATCGACATTAAAGGGATATAATAATATAGTAAAAGGATTTCCTAATATGACTTGATGAGATATATTTCTTGCCAAAAAGAATGTAGTGAAAAAACATACTCGATTTTTACAAATTTTTGCTTTGGATATTTTATAGTCTATAGTCATTCTGTCATTTTCTGCTTTTAAAACTTTTTCCGTAGTTTTTTCATAATATTTTGTAGGTATTAACCCTTCTTGCATACAATTAACATCAGCTCCTGAATCTACCATAGCTATGAAATCAAATTTTTCTTCCGCTACAATTAAGGTTATCGTAGTGAACCACTTTTGGTTTACTAATAAAGTTAATATATTTATGTAATTTTATGGACCCATGTTAATATAATTCTCTGGAATTATTATGTTACTAGTCCCTTCTGTTTTAATACTATTTTGCAAAGTTTGTTCTTGGATTTTTATTATATTTTCTCCTTCTATTTTTAGTAATCTATAGTCCATATTAATATTTTATTATTTTAATTCTGAAACTTCTCTTTTTAACTTTTTTATCTCCTTTTTAAGAGAATTAAGAGAGACTTCTTCTTGTGGGTACTTAAACCGATTATAAATTTCTTTTATTTCTATTTGTGTTATTTCTTGCTTACTTTCTTCTTCTTTTTTAACTAATTCAGCAAATTGATTTATGAACTCATCTCTCAATGGGGTGTTGATGAGCGGATATTTTATACGCTTTTTGGGGTTAAATTCATGTAGTTTTTAGGATGTTTTAGTGAAGTTTCTAGTTTATTTTCATTAGTTTCTAGGAAAAATTCATATTTCTGGACTTTACTATGAGTTTGTGTATTTTTCTGTAATTTCAAGTATTTTCTGGCTGAAATTGAGGGAGCTGAGCAAAAATCTGATTCGGGCTGAAAAGGACTGCTGATGCTATTGGATTCTGACCTCTCTGCACTTGCAATGGATTTTCTGGAGCTACAGAAGTCCAATTGGCGCGCTTCTAATTGCGTTGGAAAGTAGACATCCAGGGCTTTCCAGAAATATATAATAGTCCATACTTTGCTTAAAGATAAATGACGTAAACTGGCTTCGTGTTGAACTATGGCGTCTAGCACCAGAAACAGGTTACAAGTTGGAGTTCAATGCCAGAAACAGGTTACAACCTGGCGTTGAATGCCCAAAACAGCCCAGGCACGTGAGAAGCTTAAGTCTCAGCCCTAGCACACACCAAGTAGACCCCAGAAGTGGATTTCTACACTATCTATCATAGTTTACTCATTTTCTGTAAACCTAGGTTACTAGTTTAGTATTTAAACAACTTTTAGAGATTTATTTTGGATCTCATGACAATTTTAAATCTGAACTTTGTACTCTTTGATGGCATGAGTCTCTAAACTCCATTGTTCGGGGTGAGGAGCTCTGCTTTGTCTCGATGAATTAATGCAAGTATTTCTATTTTCTATTTAAATACGCTTGTTCCGTTCTAAGATGTTCATTCGCGCTTCATTATGATGAAGGTGATGATCCGTGACACTCATCACCATTCTCAATCCATGAACGTGTGCCTGACAACCACCTCCGTTCTACATTAGATTGAATGAGTATCTCTTAGATTCCTTAATCAGAATCTTTGTGGTATAAGCTAGAATCCATTGGCAGCATTCATGAGAATCCGAAAAGTCTAAACCTTGTCTGTGGTATTCCGAGTAGGATTCAGGGATTGGATAGCTATGACGAGCTTCAAACTCGCGAGTGCTGGGCGTAGTGACAGACGCAAAAGGATAGTAAATCTTATTCCGGTATGATCGAGAACCTACAGATGATTAGCCGTGCGATAACAGCGCACCTGGACCATTTTCACTGAGAGGACGGATGGTAGCCATTGACAATGGTGATCCACCAACACACAGCTTGCCATAGGAGGAACGTGCGTGTGTGAACAAGAAGACAGAGGAAAGCAGAGATTCAGAAGACAAAGCATCTCCAAAACTCCAACATATTCTCCATTACTGCATAACAAGTAACCTTTAATTCATGCTCTCTTGTTCATTTGCAAGTCAACTGATAACCATAAATTAATATCCTGACTAAGAGTTGCAAGATAACCATAGCTTGCTTCAGACCAACAATCTCCGTGGGATCGACCCTTACTCACGTAAGGTATTACTTGGACGACCCAGTGCACTTGCTGGTTAGTGGTACGAGTTATGAAGAATTGTGATTCACAATTCGTGCACCAAGTTTTTGGCGCCGTTGCCGGAGATTGTTCGAGTTTGGACAACTGACGGTTTATTTTGTTGCTTAGATTAGGAAAAAAAATTTCTTTTAAAATTTTTCGAAATTTGTGTTCTTTGTTCATTCTTCATCTTCAAGTTGTTCTTGTTTATTTTTCTTGTTTGACCTTTAGTTTTTCTTATTCTGTTTCTTTTCTTGTTTTTCTTGTGCCTTTTCAAAACTTTAGTTTTCGAAAAAAAAAAAAATTTTTCCATTCTTAGTTATTTAAAAATACTTCTTCAAAACAAGTGTTACATTTACAGCCCAATTGGCTAGAGCGTTAGTCTATGTTCTTGGTAATTAGGTATATTCTTTTCAAAATCTTCGTTTTCAAAAATAATTTTTCTATTAAATCTTGTGCCAAACTTTAAGTTTGGTGTTTTCTTGTTGATTTTTCTTTGGTTTTCGAAAATTTTATTTTGGTTTTCTAAAAATTTTAAGTTTGGTGTTCTACCTTCATGTTCTTGTTGTTCTTGTGATTCTTCGAAGTGTCCTTGAGTATTCCTTGTGTTTTGATCTTAAAATTTTTAAGTTTGGTGTTCCTTAGTGTTTTCCCTCCAAAATTTTCGAAAACAAGGAGCATTAGATCTAAAAATTTTAAGTTGTGTGTCTTTTATGTATTTTTCTCTTTCATCATAAAATTCAAAAAATCAAAAAAATATCTTTTCTTCATTCCATTCATAATTTTCGAAAAATTAGCATTAAATTAGTCATCAAATTTAAAAATCATATCTTTTTCAAATCATATCTTTTCCAATCAAATCCTTTCAATCATATCTTTTTCAAAACTTCCTAACCATTTTTCTTCTTTCTCTCTCTTCATTTTTCGAAAATCTTCACCCATCTTTATTTATTTTATTTTAGTTTATTTTATTTTTGAAATAAATAAATAAAGATATTTTTTCTCTATTTTACATCATCTCCCTTTCTCCATCATGGATCTAAGTGGAAATGAACAGTCCAGAAGGACTCTGGGGTCATATGCTAACCCCACTACTGCTTCATATGGGAGTAGTATCAGTATACCCTCCATTGGAGTCAGTAGCTTTGAGCTAAATCCTCAGCTCATTATCATGGTGCAGCAAAGTTGCCAGTATTCCGGTCTTCCACAGGAAGAACCTACAGAGTTTCTGGCACAGTTTTTACAAATTGCTGACACAGTCCATGATAAGGAAGTAGATCAGGATGTCTACAGACTATTACTGTTTCCATTTGCTGTAAAAGACCAAGCTAAGAGGTGGTTAAATAACCAACCTAAGGCTAGCATAAGGACATGGAAACAGCTGTCAGAAAAATTCCTGAATCAATATTTCCCTCCAAAAAGGATGACACAGCTAAGGCTGGACATCCAAGGCTTTAAACAAGGAGATAATGAATCTCTTTATGACGCATGGGAGAGATACAGAGAGATGCTAAGAAAGTGCCCCTCTGAAATATTTTCAGAGTGGGTTCAGTTAGACATCTTCTATTATGGGCTTACAGAAAGGGCTCAGATTTCTCTAGATTACTCAGCTGGTGGATCTATCCACATGAGAAAGACAATTGAAGAAGCTCAAGAGCTCATTGATACAGTTGCCAGAAATAAGCATATGTACCTAAGCAGTGAACCTTCCATGAAAGAAGAGGCTAGAACAGTGACTGCTGAACTTAGTCCTGCAGAACAAGCTACTGAATTCAATCAGCAATTGGATTTTCTAACAAAACAGTTAGCCGAATTCAAGGAGAGACTACAAGAGACAAGAATGGCTAATATAAATATGGAAGAATGCCAAGCAGTTCAATTGAGAAGTGGGAAAACATTATATGCCCCACCTCAAGGTAGCAGGAAGCCAAGAAATGAGCAAACTACCCAAAATCCATCTGAGGATAGTAAGATCCCGGAGAGGAATAATTCTGGCAATCAAACGCCAGAAATTGGGTGGAAAGCTGGCGTTGAACGCCCAAACCATGCTCAGTCCTGGCGTTCAACGCCAGAAACAAGCAAGGAATTGGCGTTGAACGCCCAAAAGAAGCACAGTCTTGGCGTTCAGACGCCAGGAACAGGTGAGGAGTTGGCGTCCAACATCACTCCAGCTTCTAACCCTGGCATTCAAATGCCAGTGAGGGATCAGACATACACAAGTGCTGATAACAACCCCTCTAAAAAGGCTTCTCCAACCACCTCTGTAGGAAATAAACATGCAGCAACTAAGGTTGAAGAATATAAAGCCAAGATACCTTATCCTCAAAAACTCCGCCAAGAGGAGCAGGATAAGCAATTTGCTCGCTTTGCAGATTATCTCGGGACTCTTGAAATAAAGATTCCGTTTGCAGAGGCACTTAAGCAAATACCTTCTTATGCCAAGTTCATGAAAGAGATCTTGAGTCATAAGAAGGATTGGAGAGAAACTGAAAGAGTTCTCCTCACTGAAGAATGCAGTGCAGTCATTCTGAAAAGCTTTCCAGAAAAGCTTAAAGATCTCGGAAGCTTTCTGATACTATGCATATTAGAGGGTAATTGCACCAAGAGAGCCTTATGTGATCTTGGGGCAAGCATCAACCTAATACCTGCATCAACTATCAGAAAGCTTGGTTTAACTGAAGAAGTTAAACCAACCCGGATATGTCTCCAACTTGCTGATGGCTCCATTAAATACCCATCAGGCGTGATTGAGGACATGATTGTCAGGGTTGGGCCATTCGCCTTTCTCACTGATTTTGTAGTGCTGGAAATGGAGGAGCACAATAGTGCTACTCTCATTCTAGGAAGACCTTTCCTAGCAACTGGATGAACTCTCATTGATGTCCAAAAGGGAGAAGTCACCCTGAGAGTCAATGAGGATGAGTTTAAGTTGAATGCTGTCAATGCCATGCAGCATCCAGACACACCAAAAGACTGCATGAAAGTTGATCTTATTGACTCTTTGGTAGAGGAGATCAACATGGCTGAGAGTCTCGAATCAGAGTTGGAAGATATCTTTAAAGATGTTCAGCCTGATCTTGAGGATTCAGAGGAATTGAAAGAGCCTCTGAAATTTCCTCAGGAAGAGGAGAAACCTCCTAAACCCGAGTTCAAACCATTACCACCATCCCTGAAATATACATTTCTGGGAGAAGGTGACACTTTTCCAGTGATCATAAGCTCTACTTTAAATCCGCTGGAAGAGGAAGCACTAATTCAAGTGCTAAGGACACACAAGACAGCTCATGGGTGGTCCATAGGTGACCTTAAGGGCATAAGCCTAGCTAGATGCATGCACAATATCTTATTGGAGGACAATGCTAAGCCAGTGGTTCAACCACAGAGGCGGCTAAATCCAGCCATGAAGAAAGTGATACAGAAAGAGGTCACCAAATTACTGGAGGCTGGGATTATTTATCCTATTTCTGATAGCCCCTGGGTGAGCCCTGTCCAAGTTGTCCCCAAAAAAGGAGGCATGACAGTGGTTCATAATGAAAAAAATGAACTGGTTCCTACAAGAACAGTTACAGGGTGGCGCATGTGTATTGACTACAGAAGGCTCAATACAGCCACCAGAAATGATCATTTTCCTTTACCATTCATAGACCAGATGCTAGAAAGACTAGCAGGTCATGATTATTACTATTTTTTGGATGGTTATTCAGGCTACAACCAAATTGCAGTAGATCCCCAGGATCAAGAGAAAACAGCATTCACATGTCCATCTGGAGTGATTGCTTACAGAAGGATGCCATTTGGGTTGTGTAATGCGCCTGCAACCTTTCAGAGATGCATGCTCTCTATTTTCTCTGATATGGTGGAAAAATTTCTGGAAGTCTTCATGGATGGCTTCTCAGTATATGGAGACTCATTCAGCTCCTGCCTTGACCATTTAGCACTTGTTCTGAAAAGATGCCAAGAGACCAACCTGGTTTTAAACTGGGAAAAATGTCATTTTATGCTGACTAAAGGGATTGTCCTTGGGCATAAGATTTCGAACAAAGGAATAGAGGTGGATCAAGCTAAAATAGAGGTAATTAAAAAATTACCACCACCTGCCAATGTTAAGGCAATCAGAAGCTTTCTAGGGCATGCAGGATTCTATAGGAGGTTTATAAAGGATTTTTCAAAAATTGCAAAACCTCTAAGCAACCTGCTAGCTGCTGACATGCCATTTGTGTTTGACACAAAGTGCCTACAGGCGTTTGAAACTCTGAAAGCTAAGCTGGTCACAGCACCAGTTATCTCTGCACCAGACTGGACATTACCATTCGAATTAATGTGTGATGCCAGTAATCACGCCATTGGTGCAGTACTAGGGTAGAGGCATGACAAGCTTCTGCATGTCATTTATTATGCTAGCCGTGTTTTAAATGATGCCCAGAAAAATTACACAACCACAGAAAAAGAATTACTTGCAGTGGTCTATGCCATTGACAAGTTTAGATCATACTTAGTAGGATCAAAAGTGATTGTGTACACTGACCATGCTGCTCTTAAATATCTAATCACAAAGCAGGATTCAAAACCCAGGCTCATAAGATGGGTGTTGCTTTTGCAAGAGTTTGATATAGAAATAAGAGACAGAAAAGGAACAGAGAACCAAGTGGCTGATCATCTGTCTCGGATAGAGCCAGTAGAAGGGACGTCCTTTTCCTCTCTTGAAATCTCTGAGACCTTTCCAGATGAGCATTTGTTTGCCATTCAGGAAACACCATGGTTTGCAGACATTGCAAACTATAAAGCTGCAAGGTTCATACCCAAGGAGTACAGCAGGCAACAAAAGAAAAAATTAATTACCGATGCAAAGTACTACTTGTGGGATGAACCCTATCTCTTTAAGAGATGTGCAGACGGCATAATCCGTAGGTGTGTGCCTAAAGAAGAAGCACAAAGGATCTTATGGCATTGCCATGGGTCACAATATGGAGGTCATTTCGGAGGTGAGCGAATAGCCACCAAGGTCCTCCAATGTGGTTTCTACTGGCCTACACTTGACAGTTGCCAGAAAGCTGGTAATTTGCCTCATGGTTACGCCATGCCTCAACAAGGAATCTTGGAGATTGAGCTGTTTGATGTATGGGGTATTGATTTCATGGGGCCTTTCCCACCATCATACTCAAACACTTATATTCTGGTGGCAGTTGACTACGTATCAAAATGGGTAGAGGCCATTACCACACCCACCAATTATACTAAAACAGTGCTGAAGTTCCTCCAGAAATATATCTTCAACAGGTTTGGTGTCCCTAGGGTACTAATCAATGATGGGGGCACTCACTTCTACAACAAACAGCTTTACTCTGCCATGGTTCGGTATGGGATTCACCACAAGGTGGCGACTCCATATCATCCACAGACAAATGGGCAAGTTGAAGTTTCTAACAGAGAACTAAAAAGAATCCTGGAATGGAATGTAAGTACCCGTAGAAAGGATTGGGCACGAAGCTTGGATGATGCTCTGTGGGCTTACAGAACAGCATCCAAGACTCCTATAGGGACCTCTCCATACCAACTTGTGTATAGTAAGGCTTGTCACCTGCCCGTGGAACTGGAACATAAGGCCTACTGGGCAACCAGATTCCTAAACTTTGATGCCAAATTAGTTGGAGGAAAAAGATTGCTCCAGCTGAATGAGCTAGAGGAATTCAGATTCACTGCTTTCGAAAATGCCAAGCTTTATAAAGAGAAATCAAAAAGGTGGCATGATAGAAAGCTGTCATCTAGAATCTTTGAACCAGGACAAAAGGTTTTGTTGTTTAACTCTAGGCTCAGGCTATTCCCCGGGAAACTGAAATCCCGGTGGAGGGGACCATATGTGATTACAAGTGTATCACCATACGGTTATGTGGAGCTTCAAGATATTGATTATGATAAGAAGTTCATTATTAATGGACAGAGAATCAAGCACTATCTTGAAGGCAATGTTGAGCAAGAGTGCTCAAGGCTGAGGCTAGATTAAAAGCTCAGCAAGGTCCAGCTAAAGACAATAAAGAAGCGCTTGCTGGGAGGCAACCCAGCCATTAGCTAACTTTTTCTGTTATTTGATTCTATTTTTTATTTTAATTGCATGAGCTTAATATTAACAAGGTAAAGAATCAATTGCATAAGTTCACAGGGCTACAGAAGGATTCAGAGTACAAAACAGGAAAAAGGAGCTCACTGGCAAGAAAACGCCAGTAAAAGGCTGTTTTAGGCGTTCAACGCCCAAAAGAAGCATCCACTGGGCGTTGAATGCCAGTAAGGATAGCCATCTGGGCGGTAAACGCCAGAAAGAAGCATCTTCTGAGCGTTGAACGCCAGAAAGAAGCACCTTCTGGGCGTTTAACGCCAGATTGACAGCATCCTGGGCGTTTAGAAAAACGCCCAGTGACAAAGGAGTTCCTGGCATTCAACGCCAGAAAGAAGCAACAGCTGGGCGTTGAACGCCCAGGAGAAGTAGCATTTGGGCGTTAAACGCCCAAAACATGCAGCATTTGGGCGTTTAACGCCTGGATGGTGGGGAGGAGGTAAATTCGTTTTTATTTCACATTTTTTATTTTAATTTTAATTTTCATATTTCAATTCATGATTTCTTGCATAAACATGTTACAAACCCTAATTTCTAAAATCCCTAATTTCTAAAAACCCTAATTTAAAAATATCAAATGTATGTTAATCCATAAACACAAATTCTTTTTCAATCCTATCCAACTCTTTTTCAAATTTTCCAAAACAAATCTATCTCTTTTCCTTCTAAAATCTTTTCAACTCATCAATATCTTTTTCAAATCTCCACATTATCTTTTTCAAAATCCAAATTTATCTTTTTCAAATATCTTTCATATCTTTTCAATTTTAAATCACATCTTTTCATATCATACTTATTTTTTATAAATCATATCCTCTATCTTATCTTTTTTTTCGAAAACCCACCCCCCTCCCTTTTAAATCCACATTCGGCCTTCCTCCTCTCATCCACCATTCGACACTAGCTCTCCTTCTATTCCTCTCCTTTCTTTTCTTTTGCTTGAGGACAAGCAAACCTCTAAGTTTGGTGTGTTTATCTGTGATCACTAAATTATACCCACTAAGATCATGGCTCCTAAAGGAAAACAACCCACTCCAAGAGGCAAGAAAGAGAGTATTCCAAAACCACTTTGGAATCAAGGGAAGTTCTTAACCAAAGAACATTCAGACCATTACTACAAAATAATGGGTCTAAGATCAGTGATCCCGGAAGTCAAGTTTGATCTGAAAGAAAATGAATATCTGGAGATCCAAGAGCAGATTCGAAACAGGAACTGGGAAGTCCTAGCTAATCCTGAAACAAAAGTGGGAAGGAATATGGTTCAGGAGTTCTACGCTAATCTGTGGCAAACAGACAGGCAGAGAATATCTGGAACCGCCCTCTATGACTATCGGACTATGGTCAAAGAAAAGATTGTTCACAACCATCCTGACAAAATCAGGGAGATCTTTAAGCTACCTCAGCTGAAAGATGACCCAGACTCCTTCAATAGGAGAATGATAAGAACAAACAAGGGCCTGGATAAGATTCTAGAGGATATATGCATCCTTGGAGCCAGGTGGACCACCAGCAGCAAGGGTGTCCCAAATCAACTCAAGAGAGAAGATCTCAAATCAGTCGCCAGAGGATGGCTGGACTTCATTGGGCGTTCTATATTGCCCACTAGCAACCGTTCTGAAGTCACCGTTAAAAGAGCAGTGATGATCCATTGCATTATGTTGGAAAAAGAAGTGGAAGTTCATCAACTGATCCCATCCGAATTTTATATACTTGCAAACAAGAACTCCAAAGATGCCAGGTTGGCTTATCCAAGCTTAATCTCTATGCTCTGCAAAGATGTTGGCGTAAGGATGGGAATAATGGAGTACATCTCAGTAGAGCAACCAATCACTAAAACTACAATGGAAAAACAACAAGTGCAGGATGACCCATCAAGAGGAGAGCACAGGAATTTCTCCCAGAAATCCCTCAATTTGAATATTGGGAACATCTTGAAGCATCTGTTACTAAATTGCAAGAAGCTATGGACCAAATAAAAGAAGAATAGCAAAACCAAAACAGCATGCTCTGCAAACTGCTCAGGGAACAAGAAGAGCAAAGGCGTGACTTAAAAGAACTGAAGCGTCAGAAGTTATCTCTTGAAGGACCAAGCACCCCACAGACTAGAAGAACATCCACATCCCAAATTCAAGGTTGTTGAGTTCTAATCTTAGCCTTAACTCTGTGATAATTGTTCTTATTTGAGTTTTACCTTAGAAGTTATAGTAGTAGTTAGTAGTTATTTTATCTCCAATTAAGCTATAATTTATTTTTCTCATCATCATTAAACATGAATAAAATAGAAGATTTTCTTTAGAATAAGGAGGCAATATTTTTCGAGTTTTAATAAAAGAAATTCTAATTATTTACATGTGGTGGCAATGCTTTCTGCCTTCTGAATGAATGCCTGAACAGAGCATATGTCTTTGGAATTTGATGTTCTTGAATGTTAAATATGTTGGCTCTTGAAAGAATGATGAACATGAGACATGTTATTGATAATCTGAAAAATCATAAAAATGATTCTTGAAGCAAGAAAAAGCAGTGAATACAAAGCTTGCAGAAAAAAAGTATATGCGGAAAAAAAGAGAGAGAGAGAAAAAGCAAGCAGAAAAAGCCAATAGCCCTTAAAACCAAAAGGCAAGGGTAATAAAAAGGATCCAAGGCTTTGAGAATCAGTGGATAGGAGGGCCTAAGGGAATCAAATCCTGGTTTAAGCAGCTAAACCAAGCTGTCCCTAACCATGTGCTTGTGGCGTGAAGGTGTCAAGTGAAAACTTGAGACTGAGCGGTTAAAGTCAAGGTCCAAAGCAAAAAGAAGAGTGTGCTTAAGAACCCTGGACACCTCTAATTGGGGACTTTAGCAAAGCTGAGTCACAATCTGAAAAGGTTCACCCAATTATGTGTCTGTGGCATTTATGTATCCGGTGGTAATACTGGAAAATAAAGTGCTTAGGGCCACAGCCAAGACTCATAAAAGTAGCTGTGTTCAAGAATCAACATACTGAACTAGGAGAATCAATAACACTATCTGAATTCTAAGTTCCTATAGATGCCAATCATTCTGAGCTTCAATGGATAAAGTGAGATGCCAAAACTGTTCGGAAGCAAAAAGCTACTAGTCCCGCTCATTTAATTAGAATCTGAGCTTCACTCAAAAACTCTGAGATATTATTGTTTCGTGACTTATTTGTATTCTATTTTATTTATCTAGTTGCTTGGGGACAAGCAACAGTGTAAGTTTGGTGTTGTGATGAGCGGATATTTTATACGCTTTTTGGGGTTAAATTCATGTAGTTTTTATGATGTTTTAGTTAAGTTTTTAGTTTATTTTCATTAGTTTCTAGGAAAAATTCATATTTCTAGACTTTATTATGAGTTTGTGTATTTTTCTGTAATTTCAGGTATTTTCTGGCTGAAATTGAGGGAGCTGAGCAAAAATCTGATTCGGGCTGAAAAAGGACTGCTCATGCTGTTGGATTCTGACCTCTCTGCACTCGAAATAGATTTTCTGGCGCTACAAAAATCCAATTGACGCTCTTCCAATTGCGTTGGAAAGTAGACATCAAGGGCTTTCCAGAAATATATAATAGTCCATACTTTGCTCAAGGATAGATGACGTAAACTGGCGTTCAACGCCAGTTCCATGTTGCAGTCTGGCGTCCAGCGCCAGAAACAGGTTACAAGTTGGAGTTCAACGCCAGAAACAGGTTACAACCTGGCGTTGAACGCCCAAAACAGCCCAGGCATGTGAGAAGCTTAAGTCTCAGCCCCAGCACACACCAAGTGGGCCCCAGAAGTGGATTTCTGCACTATCTATCATAGTTTACTCATTTTCTGTAAACCTAGGTTACTAGTTTAGTATTTAAACAACTTTTAGAGATTTATTTTGGATCTCATGACAATTTTAGATCTGAACTTTGTACTCTTTGACGGCATGAGTCTCTAAAATCCATTGTTGGGGGTGAGGAACTCTGCTGTGTCTCGATGAATTAATGCAAGTATTTCTGTTTTCTATTCAAATACGCTTGTTCCAATCTAAGATGTTCATTTGCGCTTCATTATGATGAAGGTGATGATCCGTGACACTCATCACCATTCTCAATCCATGAACGTGTGCTTGACAACCACCTCCGTTCTACATTAGATTGAATGAGTATCTCTTAGATTCCTTAATCAGAATCTTTGTGGTATAAGCTAGAATCCATTGGCAGCATTCATGAGAATCCGGAAAGTCTAAACCTTGTCTGTGGTATTCCGAGTAGGATTCAGGGATTGGATGGCTGTGACGAGCTTCAAACTCGCGAGTTATGGGCATAGTGACAGACGCAAAAGGATAGTAAATCTTATTCCGGTATGATCGAGAACCTACAGATGATTAGCCGTGCGGTGACAGCGCACCTGGACCATTTTCACTGAGAGGACGGATGGTAGCCATTGACAACGGTGATCTACCAACACACAGCTTGCCATAGGAGGAACGTGCGTGTGTGAACAAGAAGACAGAGGAAAGCAGAGATTCAGAAGATAAAGCATCTCCAAAACTCCAACATATTCTCCATTACTGCATAACAAGTAACATTTAATTCATGCTCTCTTGTTCATTTGCAAGTCAACTGATAACCACAAATTAATATCCTGACTAAGAGTTGCAAGATAACCATAGCTTGCTTCAAACCAACAATCTCCGTGGGATCGACCCTTACTCACGTAAGGTATTACTTGGACGATCCAGTGCACTTGCTGGTTAGTGGTACGAGTTGTGAAGAATTGTGATTCACAATTCGTACACCAGGTGTCCTCTAATTTGTCAATTATTTTGATTAATGTAGAAGTTTGTTCTCTAGTTAAAACATTTACAATTTTTTCACAATATCTGCAGTTACATAATCCTATCCCTAAACAATTATTCTGTTAATTTTTTTCACTATTTTCTTCTAAGCTTTCTTCTTCTGAGTATGGTCTAATTGTTGTATAAAATAATCTTCAGTTTCAGAAGAGTCCTCATAAATTGATTCTTCTTCTGATTCTGAGTTGATTAATATAGCTGTTAAAGCATGTTTAATTTCTTTATTTTCTATTTTATTTTTTTCTGTTGTACACTTATTAGCGTAATATCCTTTTTTTTACATTTCCAACATGTTACTTGTTTTTTCTTACTAGAAGATTTAGGTTTTCCTTCAGGGGTTTTATAGACTTTTTTATAATGTTTCAGTTCATAATAAAGGGGTTTATCTATACAATATCTAGGTTTTTTATAGAATTTTTTCTTTTTAATTTTATGTTGACCACTGGGTACCTTTTCTGGAGTTATTCCGTATTGATAACAAAACGTTCCAAGTTCTCTTCTCCCCGTGATAGTTTCTTGTTTTATTTTTTGTTGTATCTTGGTATCTGTGCATACTTCTATACCTGTTTGTACTATTATGTTATGCTATTGTCCAAAAGTTAATGAGTTATAGGGAATCTGAATCCCAAACTGTGTTTGTAGTTTTTGTAATACTTTTTTAGAGAATAGTTTTGGTAAAGCTGCTACGAATCTTTCTTTCCAGAAAGGTGCATGTGCATCATCTCTTATCATAACTTTTGACATGAAGACATCTTTATACCATCTATAATCAGACATGGTTGGACATCGTAAATTCGTTAATTGGGTTCCTATCCTATCTTTAAAAGTACTTGAATCTCCTACAAAATTTTTAATAATGGTATATATCAATGTGGATGTAGCATGTGGTGACTGATCTTCTTGTTTAATGCTATTAATAATTAATTCTTTTTCTTGGATGTTGAGAAAATTATCCTACCAACCTTTTAATTGTCCTGTGAATCCTTGGGTTAACATAGTTGCTGCTTCTTTATCGGAAGCTTTTCTCATCTTATAAGCAGTTGCAGCCATAGTTATATTACACATTTGATCTAAAATGGATTGTTCACTTAATCCATCTATATTCCATTCTACTAAGTGTAAGACCCAGAACTTTTAAAAAAGTCTTATCATGATCAAGTCTCAAATCATATAGTTATTTATAGCCTTAATTTCAAAAATCAGTTTATTAAAGATGATTAAGGCAAGTTTTGATTTATTGGATTTGAGATAAGTTATGATTATCATCCAATTTTACAATTATTGGATTATTTTCTATATTTGAATTATAAAGTTGATAGTTATGAAATAATAAGGATTTTATATGATTTGGATTAGATAAGTAATATTTTAAATATTAATATTACTATTTTAGAAAAATGAAGAAATTAAGTATATTATTTCTAATTTTTAGATTTGGGCATTTTATTAAAAATAATTTGTGAAATTGATGAACAAGTAGTATTTTCTATATACCTCTAGTGTTGGATTTAATTTGGGTTTCAATTACCATATTATTCTCAACTTTATTTGAAATTACCAAAATGCCCCTAACCCTAGCTTTTGAAAATAAAACCCTAATTCCTAAGCATAGCAGCCGCCACCCCTTTTCTTCTTCCCTTCAGCAAACCTGCAACCCAACAATTTCCTAAGAGAAAAGGAAACAGAAGCAGAAAACGGACCAGAGAGAGAGGATGAGATGCGGATGAAGAGAGGAGGAGAGGAAGGAGATTCGCACCGGCGTGCTGGGCTCCACCGCCGCCGTCGCGTTGTCGCCGTCAGCACTGCGGGATGCCATCCGCGTCGCTGTCACTGAAGCTTCGCACCGCTGTCCAACCGCCGTGCCTCGCCGTCAGTTGCTGCTCATCCTCATCGCGACCAAAGGGGAGCGCGAGACCAAGGGAGAGAGAGAAAGCGTGGAGTTGGCATCGCGCGGAGAGGGATTCGCCGCTCCTTCCCACCGCCGCCGAGCTGCCATTGTCGACGCGTGTCACCGCGGCTGAGGGTGTCGCCACCACCAAACCCTGGCCGAAGATTCTTCCGCTGCACGCGAGAGGAAGAGGAGCGATGAGGCAGAACGCGTCCTGGCCGGAGTTCTTGAGCGCCGCCGTCGCTCGTGCCTCCTCCCGCCGCCAAATCTGCTCCCACTTCTGGGTTCTGGAATCTGACCCGGATGCCGCTGCCACCATCCGAGCTCGCTGCTGCTGATGATGGTAAGCCCAAACTGCCGCCGGCAAAAGGGATTCAGGCCGCTGCAGGTGTCGCTGCCGGAGAATAGAGTTGCATCTCTGTGATTCTGACCGCCAGGAGTGGTTCTGTGACGTTAGGGACCACTGCCGGAGCTGCTGGCTACTCCTGCAATCGCCGGAAAAGTATGCGGGTAAGGGTTTTAATTTGCGGTTTCTGTCCTTTTTGGATTTCGAAAAGAGTATTGACACTGCGTGGTTGTACAGCTGCTATTATCAGAAATTCGGGCCGCCGCCGTTATTCAGAATTTATTAATGGAGCCGCTGCCGAGTCGATTTGGAGTTGCGGCTGTTTCGTTTCGCTAATCTAATGAGTATCTCTATTTCGAAAGCCTTGCGTTAGTACCTTGTTGTGCTTGGTTAATGAATATGAGTTTTGATAACGTGGGGTCGAGTCCTGATTATTGTATGTTGCGATTAGTGTTGCTATGGTTATTGCGAAAGTGGCTGGGAGCTGAGGTCTTGGTTGCCGTCAGTTCGGGTTGAGGCGTAAAGGACTCTGTGAGACGTTTGGGTTATGGAATTTGCGTTTTGAGGTAGGGGCGCTTTCCAAAAACTACAGTTTATTATTGGAATTATTACATATGGATACTGATGTGAGATATGGTGTAATTAGTGATTGTATCTGCCTTATGTATTATTTGATTGACTCGAATGATTATGGATGTTGGCTTGGCTGAATTGTTGTGTGGCTTGTGAAATGTAATGTTTAAAGTTGATTCTTTAAATATTTGAAATGAGTTCAATCCGTTGAGGATTGGTTTGAATTGAGTCAATTATTTTGATAATATGAAAGATAGAATGCTCTTGAAATTCAGCCTGGGTTGCTTTAATTGCTCTGGTTTTGATAAATGATTTATTGTTGAACTGATTCTTTAAAGCTTTATAAATGAGTTAAATCGGTTGATATTGAGTTGATTTCTGAAATGGTTTCCTTGAGGTATGCCATTGAGGCGACTGTTGGATTTAGCTTGCTTTTGAATTGATTTCTGGTTTTGAGCTGTTGAAAAGGAATGAGAAACGGTTTAGTTGGGACCCGAACCGGGTGGCAAAAGTCCAAGTTTTAGGGGAGGTGCTGCCGAAATTTCTATAAAATCCGAGTCTTTATTGAAATGTTGTCTGGAAAATGATGAGTTAAAGACTTCTACTATTTTATTTGAATTGTCGAGAAAAGGATGATTCATGCTTTCGAAATGAATTAATAAAGAGGAAATTGTGATTTAGTCTTGCTTCTTAAGAAAGGCATTGTATCTCTTTCAGGAGAAGGTTATTTAGATGAAACTTGTGTTTTAAAGCTGTTTGGATGTGAAAAGGGTTTATGCCTTTGAATTTGACTTGGGGGTTTCAATTAAAGAAGTTTCAATGACTTTGAAAGAACCTGAATGTCTATTGACAAGTTTCATTTTGAAATGTTTTGAGAAAGGTTTTAAGTACTCTTTGAATTCTGAATTCTTGCAAGACTAAAACAATTTTGAACAGTTGAAACGTTCTAGAATTTATCATGGGGGTTGAAGTTGGTTTTGCCTAAGTAAAGGAAACGGCTTTGAAAGGAGTAAATGATTACATGACTCGGTTTGGCTTAGATCCTATTTGCTTACTCAAATTAGAAAGCCAATGTTTTAATGATTTTAAATGAATTTGGCGAAATGAGTTATGTTATTCTCCCCTAAAGACTTGGGACTCTGCCGAGAAACTTTTGTTATGAAATCCCATTGTTGTATGGGTGATTTTGAATACTTTGAAATAAATCCTTAACTTGCCATGATTTTGGAAGTTTTGGAAAGAGGAAGCCGAGAGTGGCTTATTTCAAAAAGGAAATTTTCCTTGAGTAAAATTGGCTTATGAGCCTGAGATAATTTGAGAAATGAGATCTTTAAAGCCAAGGCTGAAAAGAGTTGAAACTTGATTTCAAAGTGAAATGAATTGAGAAAACGATTTATGGCTTAAATGCCGATTTCATGAATTTGATGATTTTGAATGTGGAAGTGTTGTTTTATTATGAGCCGGAATGGCTATGTATGATTATGAATATTGACTGGTTCTGGATTGAACCGTGAGCCGGAATGGCTGTGTGTGATTATCAATATTGGCTGGTTCTGGACTAAACCGTAAGCCGGATGGCTGAGATGGATGTTGATCCATGGATGAGAATGAATGCATGTATATGCTGAATTATTGATAATTGTGATTTTTGCACTTCCACTATTGGAGATGAGGGTTTCCCTGGGTAGTAGCAATGGCTAGCCACCATGTGCTCCAGGTTGAGACTCGAAGCTTTGTTAACCCAATGTCGTAAGTGTGGCCGGGCACTGTGAAAGGCCCGGATGAGCTCGCCCCCATAAATATTCACCAGTGATGGTGATGGATAAATATTCACCAGTGATGGTGATGGATAAATATTCACCAGTGAGGGTGATGGATATGGATCATGATTATGATCAAGTTTATGATGAGTATAACTCGAGTTGGGGATGCACGACAGAGGGACAGTCCAATGGTTAGCTACCAGGACTTGTCGGGTTGGCTCTATAACCGACAGATGATATCATCAGCCACTAGGGACAGGCATGCATCATATGCATTTGTGTGACATTGGTTGGGTGTGCATATTATACTTGGTTTGCCTATGTGATTAATTGCTAACTGTTCTACTTGTAATAACTGTTTGTTTGTGCTTGAACTTCCTATCTGTGTTTGCATCTGGGACTCTGTTGGATTGTGGTGATTGGTTGTTGGTTGGATTGTTTGGGCCTAGGGCCGTGGTTGGAAAGAGATGAACTAACGGTTGATTTCGGTTTTGTGTTTCTGGTTTAGAATAAAATTATGAAAGGCTATTTTGGTTCCGCATAGATAAACCATTTTGAAAGGCTTTTGAGTTTTGAGAATTGAACGGTTCTTCTTTCCGAAAAGATTTCTGACTTTACTTTCATTGTAAACCGTTGTTTTTGAAAAGAGGCATAAGACGGTTATGAATCACTGGTGCGGTTATCTTCATGTATCCTATTACAGTAATTCCCAAAAACCCTCTACTGAGAACCCTTTCGAGGATGATGTTCTCACCCCCCTACATTTTTCCCCTTTCAGGATATGGGCGCAGAAGTTACGAAGAGTTTATTTAATTGTTGTTGTGATGCCCTGTATCGTTTTAGTTATGGTTTATTGTACCCTCGCCTTTATCTTGATATATTCTGTAAGAGGGATAGGAAATTGTATTGGATTATGCTTGTAATAATACTTATATATATG